>NC_084665.1:8107500-8152500 GCF_028389875.1 Rhea pennata
TTTTTTTGCCTTCAGAAATACATATTCCTTTCTTTTCTTTTCAAGACTCTGCTTCTATGAAATAGGAATAGAAATCCTCATTAGAGTTCAAACTTGTCCCCTACTTTGAGTCTGCAAATGCACTTCAAGACCATGAAGGTGGTGGGTTATCATTACACTGAAAATATAGTTACGCTGCTTTTGTCCTTTAGTTGTTCTTAGAGGAGGTGCACCTTCATTACCAGAACTCCGCATTTTGGTCTGATTTTGAATTATTTATCCACCTTGCTGTTATCTTACTCAGAACATACCAACGTGGACATTAAGAAAAGGTATGGCTCCGTCATTACAGGGAATTGGCATTCATCTGTTCCATTTGCTTTAGTGCCTTAGAGTCATCCTTTCATCCCTGACTACTGCTACCAATGACGTCACACCATAACAAAATTCTTCATTTTTTCTAAGCATGTGTCCTTGTGCCTTTTCTTATTAGGTTTCATTTCACGTCTGTCGTTCTAATCCTCAAGACCACCCAGTTTCCTTCCTGTATATTCAGATCCTCCTTTTTCACTGGCAATGTCTCCAAACTTTGTTAACTCCAATGTTTCATTAGCACATTCCTAATTTGTGCTCCAGGGTCATTAATGAAAATGTTAAATAAGATGAGTCAGACTGATCCTTGAGGAACTCCACTAATGAGCCCTTCTCCTGCCCTATACTTCCCCTTTCACGATCTGTTGCTGTCTCCCCTTTTAGCCATTCCTCACCACTCTTATATGAAACCTCATCTCTTCCCGCTTAACTAGATGTTTCCCATGTGGCACTTCATCAAGTGCTTTTCTGAAGTCCAGACAGATTAGATCTACTGTATTTTCTTTGTCCAGAAAATGAGTTATTTTATCAGAGAGATGTCATTTTACTCTGATGTGATCTACCATTTATAAATCCAGGTAGAATTCTCTCCATAAACTTCCCTGTCCTTGTTTTTTTTCTTTAAGAATATATCCTAAAGCCTTATAATAATATTGAAGTTGCATCAAGAAGCCTTTAGTTCCTTGGATCATTCTTCCAGACCCAAACCATATATATTTGCTCTTTAGTTACGTGCTATATCATCTGTTTGATATGCCTATTAAAATATTTGCTGTTGTTTCATATTCTAGCTCATTCAGAATACTGGGGGAACCTCAGTGCTCACAGAAGTGTATGCCTTTACAAACTACTTGATGAGCAATTTGATTCAATATATTTTAACCTATAAATTACTCATGACCCATTCATTGTGATTATTCGTTTGAGGATTGAATATCTAAGATTTACTATTCAGGCACTATGTTTAGTAAACCTACCACAAGTCACATGGTATTATTTCTGCTCTCAAATTGCATGCCTTGGCATTAGTGAACTCCACCTGAAACTGCTTTGTTTGCTCTGTTACAAATGAATTTAAGGTATTGATCAACAAACTCATGTTTGAAAGCCTGAAGTTTCTTTCCTGGGAATATTTGAATGAGAAGGAAGGGGAAAGATGCCCTCCATCTGCAAAAGACAATGCAAAAGGACTCCGAACTCTCTTAAGGCAATATTCTGACAGGAACTTAGTGCAACAGTCATCTCTGCTGTACTCTACTATTGTTCAGCTCTTGGTTTCTGAACGTAGACCCTAGATTTTTATCAAGTACAGACATTATTGATACAGGGACTTCGCTCATTTAGGAAGCAAATGCAAAAATAAATCCTTTACCACCTCATCCAAGAAAAGTCATTCTATTTTTTTGCCTGACCTCAGGCTGGCAAGACTGAGGTCATCCTCAATTTGGTTTAACATGGCTTCCCCTTAAGTCTTGGACCCTCAATTCAAGGACTACCCTAGCCGTGTCCCTGAGCCCAAGGGAACAGCATGCCTGCCACCCCAAGTGCTCCTGACCATGCTCGTAGGAAAGTGAAGCTGGTGCAGCTTTCCTGGATGGTAAAAGTCACAGTTCAGTCCACAGTGCATACCAAGAGTTGCTCTCCACTTGCAAGAACAACTATAAGAGGGACTTAACATGCAACTGTTTGGGAATTCTCAGTGAAGTTCCTCACTGAATATTAAATCATTCATTTAATACTATAAAATATGCTCCAAAAAATAAACATACACTGGAAGGTTAGAAGCCATTCTGGAAAACAGCTTTCAGCCTTTGCATATTCTCCATGCCATTTGCACTCCCTTACAAAGCAAAGTGCTTGCATTTTATGCTGCAGCTCATGTAACAACAGGGACAATAGCTTTTCATGCACATTTTATCAGGATTATAACCATAATAATGTGTCATATATAGAAATGCGTGACAAGTGCATTATCAAAATTATAACTGTATTTTAATAACACTAACAGTCTCACAGAATGTCCCTCTCCAAGGAAGACAAACCCAATAACGCTTAAGTCTGAATCTGAATTTTGAGCCCTCTGTGAGTGTTTGAGTGGGTTCAAAATTAAGTAAAATGAGTTTATCTATCCCTATTTCTATAATAATACTTAGCACTTAGCACTTTTCATCTTCAAAGCACTTTACAAACATTAACTAATTAACTATTAATTGGTAAATTTGAAAAGGTTGATAGGTGAGGTGAGTTTCGGATAAGACCCGGCAATACGGATGTTTAGTTTATCTGTGAATTACTTAATCATTAGTGAATCATAGAAATTAGAAATGAAAAAGACCTATAGGGTCACCCTGTCCAGCCTGCTGCCATTACAGGATTTTCCCTTACAATATATTCTCAAGTGCTTTGTCTAGTTTAATTAGAAATTATCCAAGCAATGGGGCTTCCACTATTTCCCTTGGGATTTTCCTCCTTAGTCTGATGTATCTTTCTGTTAAGAGTTTGTAATATTCAACATAAGGTTTTCTTTGCCTTTTCATCCCATCATTTCTATATATGTCATCTCGGGCACCTTCAAACAATTCCCATGTAATTCAGTCACATGCATATTTTTTCCCTTTGCTCCTCCATGGATTGGTGTGGCCCAGAGTCACTAGACACAGAAGTATCTCTTCCTGGAGAGTGTGGCCTTATTGGTACTGAAGGCCCCTCCCAGCCCAAGTCATTTTGTGGCTTAAACCACTGTACCTTTGCTTTTCTTTGAAAGATAAATTCCAGCATACCCTAAGCTTCGGTACAGATCTGTGTGAATCTTTCTTCCCTCTGCCACAGTACCAACACTGCTCTTTGTCTACGTAATTTACTCAGAGTTACTAAGCTCCTCAGAGCACATAAACTGACCCACTACATTTGTCCAATGCCCAGGGACTTTAGATGCTGTTTATCAATGCCTCAGTACGGCTGCTGAATCACCAGATGGGGGCAAAGGAAAGTGACTTTGATGCTAAGCACGGC
The DNA here is from genome assembly GCF_028389875.1 of Rhea pennata. NCBI lineage: Eukaryota > Metazoa > Chordata > Aves > Rheiformes > Rheidae > Rhea > Rhea pennata. The sequence goes on from NC_084665.1 coordinate 8,110,864, forward strand.
GTTCCCCGGGGAGAAAAAAGTTTTACGTAGATAGATTCCAGATGTCAAGTTGGAATCAGTAGGATTGCTCCAGCACTTAAAATCAGCTCTGTGCTTAAGTACTCTGTGGGTCAGGACCAGATCTTCTCAATACCTTGTAAAGAGCTTTACATTAAATATACTTCTTTCTGATCTTCAAAGTGATTCTGCCCTTGACCTTTCCAGAACCCTCCTTCTTCTCTGAAGTCTCTGTGTCCCTCATCCCTAGATCAGTGTAAGTAAGTCCAGTGCTGAGTCTAAGCTGATGCTTCTTTTTGTTCAAAGAAGCAAAGTTCATTCCTTTCACGGAAGAGGTCCCAGAAGATAACTCAAATGGAAGTTGTTGCTAAGACAAATTGAGACATCTTCCTTTGAATTAATGCCGAGCTGAAGAATTAGACAAGATATTGTGGTATAAAAGCATACTAATATGTCTCTGATACCAAAACACCTAGAACAAAATGAAAAATCACTGCAATTCATCATTTCTTCATGTCCTTGGTACCATCCAGATCCTTGGTACCATCCAGAATTCATAGGCTCTTCTGCTAACTCTGATATTAGAAATGTTTCACTTTTTCCCTATATTCCCCATTCTGTCTGTCCCCTCCTAAAAGCCATTTTCCTGCTTCTCCAAATCCTGGACCAAAACTGTTTTTGTTTCAAGGCTGCCTTGTGTCGCTTAATATGCTCAATTTGTTGGGGCCAATAGTTGGATCTGGACGCACTTCCAGTGCTAAACCACTCAGAATTTCCCAGTGTTGCAAGCTCCTAACATTGCCTCATCCACATTTCACACTGAGGAATCACAGAAAGATGCCAGATATGAATACATCTGTTGGTCTTCCCAAAACTCTTGTTCAGCCAGGCTGGATTCCTGAAATAGTATCATAGGTCTTCATCAAAGACGAATAGGCCAGCTAGCTCGTCCAGATGATCCATACCATGCAAGATGAGGATGATTTGAATTTGGGGACTTTTTTTTCCTATCTCATAATGTAAAAGCTTTATGACACATATCTAAATAAATTCAAACTACATAATGAACAAAGGAAAACATCTGTCGCTAGTGTGACTTCCCTTCAGACTAAGATAACAGATCACTTCTGGCCAGTTTACTGCAATCAAAATAAAGCTGAGTATTTAAAGTTCTAAAAATACACAGGCAGAAGTAAATATACTTGACCTGAGACACTCAGATGAGAAGCTAGGTCAGGCCATTTTAATTTGTTACAGCCAAACAAAAACTAATGAAAGCTTTTACAAGATTCCCGTCTATGCTAGTGTCTGTACTAGACTTGATACCTCAGAGCCATTCTACTCTACCCAGCAAATGGATGAAAGCATGAATCAAGACTCTCTAGATTGCGCCAGCTCCTCCAGCAAAAAAGGCTGTGAGTACATAAAGGAAAAACTAAGACTGTTTCCTCAAAAGACTTCTAAAGTTTCTTTCACATGTGCTGCAATTTTCTCTACCAGCGATTGTAATGGCACCGTCAATAATTCCAAAATTCTGCAACATTTTGAATTTAAACTTTGAAGCCTTTTCTTGCTCTGAAGTAGACTTACTTTCACTCAAAAGGAAAAAAAAAAAAAGCTTCTGAAAAAACAGCCTGTTTGTTTTCTTTTAATGAGATGCAAAGCAGTGAAAGCTTGAAGATATATCAGCAATTGTTACTCCTCAATTCAGTATTTACCTGGAGGGACAATGCTCACTTGACAGAAGTCATCATCTGTCTATCATTTTTCCAGTTCCTGGTACTTAAAAAGTAGTTAATTTGACTTTTACTTTTCAAAGTATAGAAGAAAATAGATGTTCTCCTTTCTTATGCACCACAGAAATGCATAGTTAACAGTATTAAATACAGACATGTTCAACTGCAAGCTATTAGCATTTTTATTCACTTTCTAATTTGAAGGGAAATGATCTTGGGAAAAAAATTAAGAGACTAAACACATGTAAGTATAAAATATGATGCTTTTCCACCAAACCCTGTTTCTTATAACAGGGGTGAAATTTTATAAAGCAGTGATGTCTAAGTGCTTTGAAAAGTCATTTCACTGCACACCTGCTCTCTGAAGATGAGGCTCCTTTAGGTGCCAGGTTAGGCACCTACCAAAAGATGCAACCAAAACTGGCAGCTCCTTATCTTCACAAGAAATCTCATACATTCATAAGAAGCTGAAGTAGTTTAGTGGAATTTTAATCATGTGAGTAAAGGTGGCCGAGCCTTGGTGAGTTTTTTTTTCAAACTAGTAACAGGGATAAAATTACACTCATATATAATTAATGTGCTCTCAGTCATTTTTAAAGAAAGATACTTTTCAGTCACATATTCAAATAGCCAGGTTTTGATTTTCACTGGTGCTAAAACACATCCCAGACACACGTGTGTCAGAGCGTGTGCGTGCATGCGTGTTGGGGGGGGGGGTAGAGAACCTCCACCACAGCTCAGAACAAGAAGAAAGACTTCAGTGCTGCTATATACACTTGAATAACGTAATTTGTCGTGTTGCCAAAAAAATACAAACAGAAACTACTAGCCCATCGTCTCATACGGCACGCACAATTGTTTTTAAAAGCTACTCTCACAACAGTTCGGTACTCGCACGGACCTGTCCCCTCTGAAGACCCAACTGGGGTTTGGCCCAGGTCATGTGTAAACTGAACTCATCCGTGACGGACCCTTTGCGCCCTTCGCAACACCAGCCCGCTGTGTGGCGCGGGTGGTGGGGACTCGAGGCGTGGGAGGTGAGGAGGACTCCCACCTCGGCTACCAGACCGTCCCGCCTGGCCACGCATTGCGCTTGGCTCATGCTACTTCCATCAGCGCATGGGACCAGCTCCCTGCATGGCAGGAATTTTTTTTTTCTCCTCCCCTGAAAATCAAAAAGCGGTTCATGAGTTGGTCGAGAGCCAGCAAAAATGAATAGTAATGAGCCAATTTCAATAGAAATAGGCTCATTACCATGCCAGCGGCTGATAAAACCAAATGCTCTCAATTCTCTCCAGCAAACGAGGTGCTGTAGGCAGTGTCCACCCTCCTGCCTGCAGGAAATAACTCACAATTTCAAAATTTAAAGAATCAAAATAAAAGTTGGAGTTTATTCCTATGTTCATACCTACACCCCCCTGCAGTGTCATTTATAACTAGCTGCCAAAAAGCTCTGATACTGCTCAGAGTCTTTTTCTGAAAAAGAGAAAAAAATATTTTCTGTACATTGTTCGCTCCCTGATTGGTAATAGGAAATCCTGTGTAAACTCCAGCAAAAGAGACAGTCCAAGAAGCTTCTTTGGATTCTGCACATTTCTCAGTGTACAACAGGAGGCTACAGGTAATCTTCAGAATGTCAGAAATCTACTTGCAATTTTTAAATAACAAAAAAAAAAAAAAAAAAAAAAAAAAAAAAAAAAAAGCCAAACCCTGAACCAAACAAAAGCTCTTAAGCCACAAAACAACCCCAAAACAACAGGAAAGGGTTGACAAACAAATTAGAGGATTTGGAGGAAACAAAGAAACAGAAGAACGATTTCCCGCGCTCTCCATTTCTCCGTGCGTTGCTTCACAGCGGCGGGATGTGTCAAGCTCAGCTAGGCCTGCTTTTCTCCAAAGCACTAAAATCAGGCTAGTTTCCGCCCAGAAGTGCTTGGGGCAGTGTGACGATGGACAGGAGACGGGTCGAGGAGAGGGCTCCCCCGGCTGCCCACCTGGGAGTGAGTCGCCGGGGACATGAGGACACACAGCGCATCCCGCCTGCTAGCATCTTTTACTGGTGATAATTAGCAGAATTGACCTCCTTTCCCATCATACTCAGCCCAAAACTCCCAAAGCGTTATGTTAGAGGCGAAGAAAACAAAATCAAATTTCAGAGAAAAGAGCCCAGTGCTGCAGCAGATTGAGCACATCCTGCCAAATACATTTCTGAAGCAGAGTAATTAGAAGTCTAGATTTTTAAACAGAGGAAATAGAGCAGACTACAGCATTACAGTTTTCTTAATATTCATTTTTCAGTGAGGGTTAAATATTTCATAGGCACTCCCTTTTTCAAATTTCCCCCCTCCTCGCAGAGGTAGTCCATGGTGCTCCTATTGCTGCCCCTAAGTCAGTGTTCTCTGCCTGTCTGCGTGGTCAAGCCAGCAACGTTTAGCCTCAAAAATTATTTTCTCTTCTGCCATAAAACCTTGCAAGGCTTTTCATTCCAGCAGCTTGAGAATTTTAACTATCCCCTCTTTGCCCTGCTAGCCATTTAAGCCCTGAAACTACAAGCAGGCTGAGTGGAGTACATCATCTGTAAACTCGACTTGCCTAGTCAGGGGGTCTAGGGGGCTTTCTGCAGCACTGAAATAGAGCCTTTTAACACTGAACGGTGCAAATTGTGCACTGGGGACAACTTCAAATGTCTCTACAATGCATATTTTGCAGTGCTTACTAGCTGGCTCCGGCTGAGCTGCTACTACTTATTTAGGAGCCTACAAAAACTATTTTATAGATTTTGTTTTGCTAGAGTAAATATTAAGTTTTAAATACATTAAGAAAAATCAGTGCAGGAAGAGAAACAGATTAAATAAACCTTTCAGAGACTATTTACTTTGTATTTTTATTTTTTTTAATGAACTCCTTTCCCTGAGGTCAAGACACTGACATTTTAGTACACACAGACTTTAAAAATGGGAATGCTCTCTCTCACACGCACACTTCCTGAAGTCAGCTCCTCTTGTTAATATTAAACTTTTCTATCTGGTTATGACACTGGCTGATATAATAAAGCAGTGATAGTCCTATTACTCAAGCACTGCTCTGATAAATTATCTACACTAATTCTGGAGCCAAAGTTGTCTGGTTCCAGCTGGTGTTGCTTAGATCTGTCTTAAGTCATTAGGAATCAGTGAAAAAACTCCTTTTTGGTGTTCAGACCTGACCCTCCCTTGTCCCCAGAACATCTACGCGTACACGCGTGCACATGCTCACATGTGTGCAAAGCACATTCTCATTGCTAATCCACTTCAGTTAAGGTTCAATGAGAGTATTTTGGTTTGTAGAGTTTTTTTTTTTTTTTCTTTAACATCTTCTCTTTCCTTTCCTCTATTTATGGAAGGTAATCCACTGTTACCTAGCATCACCCATAGAGCAATAGAGCAACTCTTAAAAGATTAAAAAAAAAACAAACAAAAAGCAAACTGCCACTAATTAAGTAACAGATACTGTTGTTTAGCAATCGGATTTCCAAGCTAAGTTATCTCTCTGCTCTGGGAGGAATGATCATGCAACCAGTGCTTTCCCCAGGCTCCCTCTGCAACCTTTTACATTGTCCATACGTGTACACATACTGTGCACGTGCAAATGCAAAGACATTTCCTCCTGGCACTGCCAGATGTAGACATTTGCACACAGTACTACCGAAGATAAGTTTTACAGCTTGGCTGATAGACACAGATACTGAACAGTAGTCTCCCTCCAAGCAGAGCATAAATCTTGACTGCTCCACATTACATGGGTCTTCACCTTGAGACCCATCTGGAGTTGGCAGAGCCTGTTGTGTCAGAGAACTGGTCTCATGCAAGTTTAGATGTCTCCATTGAACCTACACATTAAGTTTTTATTCAGTCTTGCAAAAACTGGGCCTGAAAAGACCCATTAGACTATCTAGCTCACCTCCCTGCCAAAGCAGGGATGTTACCCTACAATTCATTTCTCAGTACATTACCCAGTCTGGTTTTAAATGTTCCCCAGTTACAGTTTAGTCAAACAGAAGTTGTTGGGTTCAGTACAAGAATAAATGGATGAAATTCTATGGCCTGCACAGGAAGTCAGACCAGATGATCAAAGAGTCCCTTCTGACCTTGAAATCTATGAATGCATGAAGTAATGGAGCCTCCACTATCTATTGCTGGAAGCTATTCAGCAACCTCACACATCTTTCTATCAGGAATTTTTCTTCCCAATATTAAGCCTTGATCTCAGTTAATTTCATCCAATTATCACTAATTTGCCTTCCCCTTCTTTCCCCCCCTTGGGCTCCCCGGTCACCTTATGCCCATATCTTTTCTCATAAATCATTCCCTTCAGGCCCTAGAAATGCTTGTGTTGCTCTCTGAACTCTCACTCACTTGTCTTCTTTCTGGCCTGTCAGTTGCAACCACTGAGTCCTGGTGGAAGAAACCAAACATCTGCATGGATCAGGGCCAGTTGTGTGCCTCCTCCAGTACATCATGGACCAGCACACACAGCCCAAACCCATCTGAGCCCTTTCTTGCCTGCCAAATCTCAGTGCAAACTCATATCACCCAAGGATCTCCAGGCATCTCCAAAAGCACAAACTATATTGTGGTGGCTGGAGTACTTTCGCATACTATAGCTCTCATTGATACTCACTTATGTTTCTAAACTTTCAGTTCTCCCTGCATTGTTCCCTGCTTTCATTGATATGTGCAGCTCCTTCCTATTTGCTATCATCTTTGAGCTTATTCCTTATTCTGGATCATTAATGAAGATGTTAATTAACACCAGAGCTTGTGCTGCAGTAACTCACCAGAAGCTGCTTTGCAACTCAATATATTTCGGTCCGGCTTTTGCTTTTGTTTCTGGCCCATCAGTTAGTTTTCAGCGTACACGGCAGAGTTCATGCTCCTACAAAAATTAAAACAGACAAACACAGTGAGGGAGGCAGTTCCCTGTCCAAGGAAGGAGAATTCAGCAATTCCTCTCGCTCTTCTTGCTAGCTCCCTGATAAAGCATGTCCCTCAGCCAGTCCTTCTGCCAGCTGGTCGGTTTGCCCATCTGTAAAATGGGAGCAACCTTACAGGCATGGTGGGACAGGAACACCTCACTCCAGCATGCCTGTGAGATGCTTCGAGGCTGGTGAATGGCACATGCTGCAGGAGCGGCAAGCGATGTTGGTAGCATTGCTGTTAGCATCTTTGCTAAAATATCATTTTCTGTTCCTTGCTTAAATGCGAGTCTTAACTTCGTGTATGCACAAAATTGAGGAGGAGGTAAACTTTCAGAGGAGGCTTAAGAAGAGAAGACAAGTCATGCCAGAAAAACTATGTAATACACATACATAAATGTATGCTTGGGCACATATATATATTAAGAACTGCTGATTCCCCACTGTGATTAAAAGGTTATTAGCACTAATAGAAAACTACAGTTTGCTTAAGTTTCACAGGAAGCGTTGCTTAAGAGAGCCCAGCAGTTTACACAGCATGTCTTTCTATTCCAAATTGTTTTATATTAGTCTATTCAAAAATAATCTCAGATTCTTCCCGCAGATAAAACCTACATCAGTACACACATTTTTCTGAGTACAAAACCACTTGTTTTCAGGCAGATGTAGCTCTCTTTAAAGGAGTAAAACTCTCTTTAAGAAGGTAAAACATCAGCAGGATCTAGCATTTCCTTAGCCCTTTTCAAACGGATCTGGCAGTGCGTGAGAGGCATCTCTCACAGGTAAATTATCAAAAAGCATCTTGCAAGGTAAGTGCTTAGCGGAGGTCTCTAAGCAGCGCTATTTTTGCATGCGGAGGCTCTCCCACGAACAGAAACCAGCCCTTTCAAGGAAAGATGAGTCAGGAGGAAAGGGCAGGCCAGTAACCCATGCTCAAGGTCACGTTTCTACAAACACCTGCTTGTTCTCAGATAACACCTGCTCAGAGGCATGAACAAAACAGGTAGAGCTTCATCAATAGCGCTCGCCGGGCCGCGCCGCCGGGGGGGTCACCACCTCGCGCACGGCTTGAGCTAAAGGCAAAGAAAGGGAGGATTTTTGTGATGGCCCTGGCAGGCCACGTTTCTCTGCCCTGGACACTGTGCTCCTCTAAAGCCTAACGGGGGCCTCGGCGGACTCCGGGTGTCACGCCGAGTGGGTGCCCCTGCACGCGGCCCGAGCCGTCTCTTTGCATTAGGGTTTTCGGCACGACGCCCTGCTAGCCGGACAGAAGCCACCACAGCAGCTCGGCTCGCTGCAGCGTGACAGCGCCCGACTTGAGCACAGCGCAAGGAGGACAGCTCGGTTCGTCCGGCACCAGTGCTCCCAGCCAGCGAACGCTCCCAGCCTTGTACACCTCCTCGGCTGGCCAGCTGGGGCGGAAGAGCCATGCACCACCCCACGGCACCCCTGCCCGGGCATCGCGAAGGAAGGAAGGAGACGGGGCCGCTGGCCGGACACCGCCGTGCCCTCCCCAGCCCGGAGCCTCCGCCCGGCTCGCGCTCGCTGCGTCGCCCTCGGTGAAGCGGTACGGCCGGGCAGCACATCCCGGGGACGCCCGGAGGACACCGGCACCGCAGAGGGAAGGGGCATTGCCCGTGGGCACTAGAAACCAGGACCGACAGCCTAGTCCTAGCACAAGTGTTTCATTCAAAGGGCTCCAGGGGTTTCATAATTCTTTCTTAATTATTAGTGGATGAGCATTTTGGAGAGGAATTTAGGGTTTTTCTTCATATTGTGCTCTGACTAGCTTGATACTACCATTACAACTGCCAGGTGTAATATATATATAAGGGGGAATAAAGCTATTTGCTTATCTTCTGCCTCAACCTAACCACTCCCACCCATTTTGTTTGGGTTTTGACTTAGAACCAAGTTTATTTAAAGTCTTAAGATTCTCCCTCATCGCCTTCCCAGTGCTCGCAAGAGCTTTTCTGTTTCGATCCCATGCTAGCAGAGCGCTACCAGAGCAGCCAGTACGCACCAGCCAACGCCAGCAGGTACCTCTGAGGGCAACGTGCCACTACTGCAGCAGTGGGGACATGGGCTTATTCACATTACCTGCTGGAGCACTGCAGCAACCAGATGGGAAGGATGACTCCCGTGTGATCAGGTGTCCTGAATATCTGCTAAAATAACAATCACCAGAATCTCTGTTCCAACATATTATAACTATTCTGCTAATACAAGGAGAAGAGAAGAGAAGAGAAGAGAAGAGAAGAGAAGAGAAGAGAAGAGAAGAGAAGAGAAGAGAAGAGAAGAGAAGAGAAGAGAAGAGAAGAGAAGAGAAGAGAAGAGAAGAGAAGAGAAGAGAAGAGAAGAGCTTCCTTAACTCAGTGGGAAATGTGCCATAACTAAATAAATATAATAAATATCATTTGGCTTTTCCCAGATATCTGTTCTTTATTCAAGGCCAAAGTTGACGGCAGATAATACCTATTCTGATTAACTTTATCTGTATCCCACCACCAGACAGCCCAGGCGGTCACTCAGAATTCAAATTTATTTAGCTTCAACTCAACTTCACTCATATCTCTTTTAGCTTCCGCAGCCAAGCTCAGATCCTTTTACTGTGCCTGTACTTCCTACATAAACTGGGAGGAAGAAAAGATGCTCCGGGACTACCCACGGGGAGCACAAGCCCTCAGGAAATCACTGCCACTCCAAGCAGTTTACGGCTAGCATGGAGCGACCAGGGAAGTTCAAGCAGTTTGAGAATGGGAATGCCGCTGCAGCCACCAACAGGCACCACCCACAGCCTTTCATGTTCTCTCTCCCTTCATCCTCAAAACATGTCCACGGAAAACCGGCATTTCACAAGTCCCTCCTTTTAGCTTTTGCTGTTTACTCTTTTTATACAACACTTCTCTTTCCTTTCCCTCTGTTTCCAGGGTTCTACTGTCTTGATCTCCCATCAACCCTCCATTCAACCTCCAATATTATTTGTTTAAAAATATCCTGCAAGGTCAAGTTTTGTTTCTAAGGAGCTATCTTCACTTTCTGAAGCAGAAGGGACAGAGGGCTTGATGAGCCATCCCCTTCAATAAAAGCCAAAGCACAGAAAATCTGCTGAGCACGCAGGAACAAAGACCCAGCTGTAAACAGATGAACTTCGTCCCGATACAATGTTGGGGTCAGGGATGTCAGAGATCACTGTGGATTAAAGTTTTTCTGAATTTTCCAAAGCGAGTTCACTGGAAGCAAAGTGCTACATAAAATGGGATATTTTTTTTTTCTTTTGAATCACCTAACATATTGGGCCCCCTATATTGCCAATATGAATGTCATTAGTACCTATTTTAACGCATCCTTTTTCCATGTTCACCAACCAATTTTATAGAAGAAAAAATAGCTAGGAATATTTGTTCTCTCTACTGCTACTCTACCACTACTGCTACTTGGAGCAGGTACCAGGTGTCATTAAAGCACCCCAAGACTAAGAATGCAATACATAACTTTTAAGGATGATCTACTCCCACCTCCAATTCTGGAAGGGAAACATTTACAAAAGGCTTGAGTTTTCCCTTCTTAAGAGCACGACGTTTCTGCTATTGAGACTGCTCTGCCGCTCTGCCTGTGTAGAGGATGTCCCCCTTGTCCAGCCCCAAGTCAGGGTACAGTGCAAGAAAATAAAGTGCACAATGAAAAATGGGCAGAGATGGCTCAACCTGGTTAAAAAGTCAGTGTAGCAATGCTGTTGAGAGTTAAAGAGCTATTTGCTTTTCTCTTGCATGGGCACTAATTAACGCAGAATTCCCCAGTTCTGGTGTCAGGCTAAACAGAAACACCCAGTTTGACCCTGCGGCAGAGCAGCGGTGCCGAGCACATCGAAGGCCCCTCTTAGTTGTAAACGCAACGGTCGACTTTTGGGCCGGTGCTTTAGTACTTTCAAAGGGAAATAAACAAAAGTGCTCCTGGAGGCTTACGGATGCTAAGAAAATTTCAATCTCTCCCCTTGCAAGTTTGGATTTAAACTTCAGTCCCTGTCAGTAGCTCCTGTATCAGTTGAAAATGGCGGGATTAAAGCTTTCCGATGTTCTTCTTGAGGCACTGGTTAAGTTTCAAAGAGTCACAGAAACTACATGACAGGGTCTCCATCAGTTTGACAATAATTCCTAGGAGCTTCTGGCATTTAAGGTAATATGCTGCTCATAAAGAAGGGCAGAATTAATGCCTTTGAAGGGAAAATTTATGCAGTGTAAGTACAAGGCAAGAGTATTAACAGAGCAAAATACCCTGGGCCACTCTAGTAAAGTCCTACTTTTGACCTGCTGGAAACTTTTTCCAGCGACCATACTCTCCGTCCCTATTTAGTTGAATCCCTGAGTTCTCTGTCAGGCCTGCAGTTGTTCAGCGCCAACTCATGCTAGCTATTTTGAGGTTTTTCTAACGTGGGAAAGTGATCTCAGAACAATCTCAAAGAAGCCTCAGAAAAAATTTCATTTGATCATACTGACTTCAGATATAGAGCCTCTTTTTATCCCATTTCTGCTCTCCAGAAAAGAAAAGGGAGGGGGGGGGTCTTTGGATCAGAACTCTGCCTTCTATTTCACACCATTTCAACCAAAACAGTGAAAAGCTAGGCTGTCCAGGCTAGGACTTGAATCGCCTATTTTGCCCATGCTCAGTTTGTATCACCCGTATGGCCCTGTTGTTCTAGCCCAAGGAAAGCAGAGTGTTTCTTTCATTTGATTCACTCAAGCAGCTAAACCAGGCTGCTTCCCACTGCATGCCAGCAGGAGCAATTGCCATGCAAAAAGTCTCCAATTCTGGACACAAGCATTCAACCACTCCATGATGTTCAAACAGCTAGTACATATTTTAGGGAGAGAGTTCTCCGTCTGCTCTGAGGGAGTTGCATCTAATGCTTTGAGGAGGATGAGATAAAAGGGTCAAGTAGCAAACAATAAAAGAATGAAACTTTTAAAAATATCCAGCCCTAAAGGCCTGAGCCTTTTCGATATCTCTCCCATTCAAGGGAGATTGCCATCTTTCATGTCCCAACTGAACCGAGCAGCTGATAACTACTACAAAACAAATGGTGACAAGTGAGTATATAGGAAACAACAGCAAGGCATTCGAGTGATCTGTGGATGGCAGCAAGAGAGGAGCGTTGTCTCTAAAAGCGTGGCAGGAGACAGGGCTGATAATCCGTTACAGTTGTCCTTGCCGTTTTCCTACAGGAGCGAGCAGAAAAAGCTGCCCGTGCCACCAACACATCCCTCCTGCGTGTGCAATGGGGGGGTGCAAACTTGAACCAGGCACCCGAACGCAAGCAGCACACGAGTATGTCTGGATCACGATGCCCAGCGAAGCTTCATCGCCAGCCTGTGTCAGGTAGTGCTAATTATGGCTCCAAAGCCTCACACACTGCGTTTTTCACCCACCGTCCTTCATTTCACGTGGCCAAGCTGTTTCTGCCATTCAACCCACTGGCTGTTTCACTAGGACAGCCTCATTAGAAAGCTTGCGCGGAGGTTACCAAAGGTAGGTCTTCAAAACATCTACACAGATAAATAAAACAGCAGGCTTAGTTTCTTTTCTTGCCAGCTTCTTTACTTTTCCCTCCAAAGGAAGCAAAATTTAGCGTGATAAATGGCCATCTTAAATCCATGTAATTATTTTAACTCAATGAAACAAGATTTGCCTGAGTTACTTGAGGCTCTAAACTTTAAACTGAGAGTCAGAGGCAGCCCGAGCAGTTAGCAGAATCGCCTGGCAGAACTCAACACACATGAAATCAGGCTTACGAAAAGGAGCAAGAGCAGATGCTATCTTGCCCTTTGATACTGGCTTTCCGAGTCACCTGCCCTGAGGATGCCTTCAAAGTATCTCTCAATTAATACCATCAATATATGCATTGAATATGTTGTCCACAAAACGCAGAAAGCAAAGGAGTGCAGGACAAAAGGTGGAGAGAGCTCACAAAAAAACCCTGCTGAGAGTTTGTGCTTGTTTAGAACAAGCTAGATCCTCTTCAACGTGCTTAAACCAAGATAGCAGTGCTGATTTCAGCAAGGAGCTGAGGATCTGACCTTGTGCAGCAGTTTACTGCTGGCGTCAGTTTTACACACCCAGTAAGTATGGTGGGTCCCAAGTTTCTCCATCAGCATCTTGTCTCCAAGGCAAAATAGAGTCTTCTGGAAACATAAATGAATAAATAGCTTTGCATCTCCTCATCTGAAAGGTTTCAATGCAATGCGGGATTCAGTGCAACTCTGTGCCCATATGCAAACAGAAATCACAGATTGTCCACTTCTTTTCCAAGCATAAAAACACCTAGCTGAACCAGTATGCCTTTTCCATGTTTAATAATTTGATTTTGAAGGCTAGTCATATCAAAGAGCAAAATATTCAATATCGTTAATTCAGTTTTGCAAAATATATTCTTAATTTAAAAATGATTTTGCTCGGAGTGGTAGCGTAGTAATAAAGCAGGTATTGACCAGATCTTATTGATTGTGCAGTCCTCGGGCAAGGAACACTGACCTTGCTCACACTCTTATTGCTTACGCTTTCCCTGGCCTTCTTCATCTATGCCCGCTCAATAATATATTATTAATATATATTTTTAGCAAAAACTGTATGTTACAAGGTTAGAGCTTCTTAGCGATTTTTTTTTTTGTGCTGCTCTGCCTTTGGGGCTCTTCAGGGAAGAAGAGAATCTACAGCCAAGTTGCTTCTAGGTTACTGTTCAAAAAACCTTTAAACAAAGTTACTTTGCTTGATCTGATAGAGGCCAGACACACTTTTTCTTTCTCTTTTTAATTGAAAGATTGTTCACTTGTCAGTCCCTTGTGGGACCAAAATTCACTGAGTAAATATAGTCAAGGGAAGAGCTATACCTCAGGTATTTAGGAGAGAAAGATAACATATATTTCCGATGAGATTGAGAGTTAATAACGCAATTTAAATGTTGATCATCCTTTGGAGATAATTAAAACCGATTATAGAGCGACGAGCAGCACAGCCTTCCACCGGCACAGCACCTGGCGCTGCAGCCCAGCCCGGGCCAGCTCCTGTCCGGCAGCCGTGTGCTTGGACGTGCTCACCTCCCCGAGGAGCTCAGGTGCTCCTCGGAGCCACGGAGAAGTAACCATGCAGAGCCCCAGGAGGCCATAGCTGAGCCAGCTTTCGGGCTGAGCGGGCCAGGACCCAGGTCCTGGCTCCAGCACCCTTGTTTGGCCACACTGTGCTCTCTGATGCCACAGGAGAATCTTAAAAAAAGGCTCAGCTAGCATCCGGGCAGCAGCTGCGGAGGGGCTGGGGTGGACGGGCTTCCCAGCCACGAGGCTCGGACCAGGTCCGAGCAAGGCAGGCTGGATTCGGGCCTCCGTCCTTCCACTGTGGCAGAAAATCTAAATGATGCCCTGATCCAGTTTTGTTCATCGAGAGACTTTTATTAGGCTCTAGAAAAACAAACCTAAAGCAAAATATAAAATCAACAGAATGAGCAAAAGCAGATACGGATTTGCAGAGGAAAGGTAATAGGGCAGAAAGCTACAAACAGGGCTATCTCTCTGAGAAATAAATATAAGGTGTTTGTTGATCAGGGTCTTTAATGGACAGTTAAACTTAGATCCTTTGGCTAGTTAATTCTGTAAACCACCTATTTTCCCTGTGCACTGTGCATTAACAAAAGTTATCTGGGGAAAAAGAACAAAAAAAAAGAATTTGTAATCTACCTGTAGGATGCATTGCGTGTTATTGTAGAGCCTACAAAGTGTACTGGTATTTGCATGTACAGCTTGTAACTGGAAGCAGAATGTTCAATGATACTTTTGCATGAATGACACTATGAAAAAAAATAAATTGTATCGCATTGTATTACCAGCCATTGAGGGCTCTTTTGTTTAGTTTGATAATATTACATGTTTAATAAAACACTGTTGAATTTTGATTGCATCTTGTGAGCGCAGTCCTTTATCCTTCCGCCAGCTGGCTGATACAAAAGCTTATTTTCTTTTTAAAGACATTTTAATTCCCAGTCTCCATCTCTGGCTCCCCGGGCGAGCCAGCACTGGGAGCGCTGGGGAAGGAACGCAGCTCCGCCAGCGAGAGCCCGCGCCTGCCGCTGCCGAACAGTGACCCCCTTCGGGGGCCGCGCCGCCGAGACGGGCTCCGAGCGAGGGACAGCAAAGCGATCTCCTCGCATCAGCACGGAAGCAAGGGCAGGCAGCCTCGCTGGGGCTTGGGGAGGGCTTTGGGGCATTTTGCTTTTCTTTTTTATCCTCCGGTGCAAGTCATCGACACGTTGGGCGCCCTTTGGGAATTACATTCCCTGGAGCCAGCTTGCAAGCGGCCACCCCAGCGCTGTCCAGCTTGCGGTGAGCGAGGTGAAGGACGCGCTCCCAAAACAGAGCGGGAACGTCCTCTCTGAAGCCCTTACAAAGGCTCCTGCACGGGCAACTCCTCCCTTCGCCCTCTCCAAGAGCCCAGCAAGCCAAACCGACCAACACTGCCCTAAGACAGGGAAAACGGGGTAAAAACAACAGCCTGCTCTGCTTTCAGACCCAGCCTCCCTTATCAGCGGTGCGTTTGGGGGCCCTGTGTCTAATATTTCTTGAGGTGAGAGAAGAGTTGGCTGGATTATCGGAATACAAATGGATTAATTTAGGGTGGATTAGATGCACAGCAAAATATAAGTTTGCCTTGTATTAGCATAACTGTGTCATAAAAATGTAGATTCAGAGACAGAGATTATTTGTGGTACTGTTAATATGTTGTTGCTATAGCAAAAGATGTACACAATATTTACACTGTATTTGACCACATAAAACACGTCGTATACAGACACAATTTTTCATTAGACGAAAGAGAGCCAGAGGGCTCTTCATGCTGCCAGCGCTGGTGCTCCTGATTTTTCCTTATTTTTTACCTTCAAGAATAAATACAGTTTTAAACCATCATTACTGTATTTTGAACAGTTAATATTTCATATCGTGACATCGCTGCTCAGAGGTAACAGGTTTAGTTGATTACTATTTGTTTATAGTGCTGGAGAAACCTGCAATCACGGAGAACATAAAAGGATTGCAATTAGATCTATTGGTTGAGAGCTGCACTTCTCTGACCCACTGTAAAGTGCTTAGCACTATCAAAGAGATAATGCCTACTTGCAGCTGGCACATCTGTACATAATAATACGGGCTACATTGACACAGCCACTAAAGACTGCCACTATCCTCTTTAACTAGAAGCAGAAAGCAGATCATGCTTCTAAAGAGTGTATCAACAAAAAACCCTTCTCCAGAATTAGCACATTCACGTTTACAAGAAGCTTTTCTTTTTTACTACTAGTTCTTCACTGAATCAAAGCAGAGACTTTACATAAAAGGCCAGGGACAAATCCAGGCTTGGCATCAGGGAATATCATTTTCTCTCATTGCAAACTGTTATATTAGGAACTAATTTTACCTTCCCATCTCTCTATTAAGCACTTCTCCAGCAAGGTAAATTCAGCAGAGGCACACACCAGAATACCACGAGGAAATGTATTTTACTCTCAGCTGAGGTAGGCTGGGCAGGACCAAATCCTACCTTTGCAAATCACTGAGACCCCAACTCCTGATAACACACATTTTAAAGCATTAAAAAGCAATTATTTCATTTTATGTATGCATTTACATGCCACTGAAGTTTAGAACACGCTTAAATATTTTCCTGAACCATGGCACAATGGCCTAAATCTCTCAGTCGAGCATCGTGCGTTTACAAATCACTCCTGGAAAGCATGGACCAGTTCACCTTGTTCTGCTCCCTTTGCGGTTTTGGAAAGACTTTTTTTCATTTTTCTGGAAAACTTGTCAGACTTTTGCCCTGGGCTGCTTTTCCACATGGTGTTTCGCATTCTAAGCATCAAAAGCAGGAGCGCGTTCTTGTGACATAACCTCATTCGCGAGGATCAAAAATTTACTTTGTAAAAATGAAAACATCTATTTTGCAGAAACAGTCAGCATTTGAGTTTTACCGTGTCTGCGTTTCATTGAAAAGTTCCAGTTCTTGTTGCTGCTTTAAATCCAGCTGCGTAGCTGCATCCACCTCTTCGCTACCTCGGCGCCCGCGCGGGTGCCCCGAGCCCTCCGCAGCGTGCCGTCGAGCTCCGTGGCAGCGTGCAAACAGCGTGCCAACCGCTTCCAACGTTGCAGCGCGCGTGCAGGGTTCAAAACCAGCAGCAGGCCGGGAAAACGCTCTTATTGACCTTGCCTGGCTTCGGATCCAGCCTTGGGCAAGCGAAAGCAAAATGAGCAAGAGAGCAACAGCGACGGCACATCATCGCACGTCTCGGCCCACGCCTGAGATCCAGCCGCTGAAAGCTGGGAAACCACCGACCCACTCAGCTTAACGCACTTCTCTCTCGAAACTTTAAGCACGGCCGTGTCAGCAGCTGGAGGACTGCGCTGTGGCAGCATCCTTGTCATCCCTGTCATCTCCAAACAGCAGCCCTACGTAACACGGCTCCTCTTAGGGACGGCGGTAGGAAAAGGATAGGGAAAGCGCAGCCGGCCGCGCTGAAAGGAAAGCTGAATCACCGCCACCTCCGCTGTGTTTTTGTGTTTACCTGCTTTATAAAAGCAGGGTTGCACTCTCGAGCACACACCTAACCTGTCACTAAGGCCTTGCATCCACGAAAAGGGTGGGCTAAGGAATGAACGGACGAGAGAAGGTAGAGTGAACTCCCTAGTCACCCGTTCTCATACTACCAAGCCAAGCAAACTAAAAAGAGATGCATATAAAACCAACGTAAAAGGATAGATCCAGTGAAAGGCAATGTACAGTTAGCCTGGGGAATTCATTGCCTCATGCTATCACCAAGGCTAACGGCGCAGTTCGCTGAGCACCGGAACCGTACGTCTGTACAGCTGGCGAGAAAGTTGTCTCACTAGCCACAGTAAAGGCGCTACTAATATTAGCAAAGGCATTTTTAAAAGAAAAAAGTTTCTACTCTCATGCTTCAGGGTATAAATCACTCCCACAGGACTCCACAGTTTGTCAGGACTCCTGTTACAAGGGAAATTCCAGATTTTCATGTGAAACCAAGCTTGAGAGGCTGCAGTGGAAAAATCACAATTGTGTTTGGTTTCGACCTCACAAAAACATTTCTTTGTGATATGGTCAAAAGCACTTGATTTTGATACAACTTACATTTTATTTTATTCCCAGTTTATCAACTCCATTTTTATATTACATTATAACGTACAGAGAATGAAAATATTTTGACTATCATTGTATTATGACATTTCACGTTGGGCCAAATTAGTTGGCTACTATTATCATGTTATGACTGTAACAGTCAAAAGCTTTAGACATTTCTATTTTAACATTATAATATATAACAAAGCTTAAAGTGGTGAAGTCAAAACAAGTCAAAATACTGCCTATAGCCATTGCACTGAAGGCCAGAGCTACTGTACATCATACATACCGTGTGCCGCGGCACGATCGGCGCGCCAGCCGGGCTGATGACGTCAGCTAGAGATCCCTGCTAGCAGGGACGTGGAGCTACTTTGCAGCTGGGTTATCAGTGATCCCTATGGCCTCACATTTCTAAACACTGACGGTAGGAAAGGTCGGCAACCACAAGCACCAGCTTCGGGGGCTGTATTTTACCAGCTGTCATGACTTGAATTCCAAGTGCTGTGAGTTTGGGGCTTTTCTTAAAAAAGTCAGAGCTCCTGGAGTCACGCGATTACATGAAATTTCAAGTTTTAACAGTTACTAATCCCCAGGTCTACAGAGAAAATCTTGAAACCAGGACCTGGAAAGGCCCAAAACGCACCGACCTGATGCACCGTAACGCTCACGCTATGCCAACGCACCTTACCCGTCTTTTCAGCCTGGTGAAAGCCTGGCCTGACTGATGCAGCTTCAGCTCTTGGAGCTGGGCAAGACCAAAGCAGGCAAGACCGAAAGCCTAACGTTTTGGGCGAGGAGGTGGCCTCGCCCCTCGCTCACGCAGCCTTTGCTGCGGCACATGAGTAAAAGCTGGTGTATCTATCAAGCAGATGATTTGTATTCCTTTCTTTACCTCCAGACTCCTTCTCTCCAGTGTGTAAAAGTACATGTGGGATCCTGTCATTCAAGTGGCGTTGTTCTGGTATAGTCGTAAACACTGGCTTGATTACAACGCAGAAATACTGCTCCGTACCAGAGGAAGAATTCACAGCAAAAATCACTCAGTTTATTTTTGTTTATGTTACAGCATTCCAGTAAGTGGAACAGCTGAGTGTTTATCCTACTGCAAAGAAATTCATGTTGGTATTTGTAATAAATGGTTTACACTTTAAAGGATAAAAACAATTTTAAAATCTGTGAAGGAAGGAGAGGGAGGAAAATACTGCAGGGAAGTTTCCTGCATGCCCAGCATTTCCTCCCACATGGCCACAGGCCCCCACAAAGCCCTGTTGCCCCCAGGCGTGTTGCACCACGTGCCGTCACACGCACTCCAGGAGTGGCTCTCACCAGCAGAGGAACCAAGGCATGGTCCAGACCAACTTGACAGCCAGTCCTGTGTCTTTTCCCCAGGCTCCCCTCCAATCCCTGTACCAGGCGCACCGCAGAGCCAGCTGGAGAGCAGTGCCACCCCTGGGCTTCCCTGCTTTCTCCTCGCCTCCTGGAGACGAGCATGCTGAGGAGCAGCCACTGTGGTCAGACCTTGTGGTCTGGAGGAATTTACATATATTTTTGGAGACTAGTGTGAAAAGCAACTAGAAAGAAACAAAGCAAACAGAAATAAGAGGCAAGACTTCAGCAGATACAGTTCTCTGTTTTGCATTGGAGAACCCTCTGAGAAAGTCGAGAAAGCTATTTGGATTGCATGCTTTTTGGAAGTCATTGGAGTTCAACAGCCACCAGTGAGCCTGCAGCAGCTCTGGCCATGGCTCCACCGCACCAGCAGCCCTGAGCAACCACAGCTACCCCAGCAGCATTTGGGGGCTACACAGGACAGCAAAGATGCCAGCAGTGGTTCCAGGCTCGTTTAATGGCCTGACCAGCAACTTCACAGAGATGACAGCGAGTCCTCCCTGTGCTTGGGGTTCTGCAGGTCTCACGTTGTACAGAGTACAAGCAAACCAGATGACCTAAGCCGAAGCAGCACAACGATGTCCTTCCATAAGCACTTAACAACATATCTGAAAGCACACTACTGCGGCGGTTGCAGGCCTGGCTCTATGCCCAAGCCAGAAACGAAACCAAATCAGAAATAACTGGAAATGTTCCCAAGAAAACCTGTTCTCATGAGATTTCCAGCCAGCTTCTCCAAGAAAACACATTTGAAAACTTTTTACGAGCCTCCCCCCACACACACACACACACACATGCACCTTGCCAGAGAGATTATATCCTTTGGGATAATTTAGTTTTGCATTGCTTAACATCAAGGACATCTCTGTTTCTAGGCCTTTTTTTCTGCTCACACCATAATTTATTTTACTAGGTGTACAACAACCTATGCGATCTCCAACTAACTATACTGGAGGTCAGGAAGCTGCCAAGAGCTTCCCGTTGCACATCCCGTTCTTCACCGCTGACGCCGGCCCGCAGAGCCCTGCCCTGACCATCTGTAGGCACTCAGAGCACCGCGCCTGCCCCAGAGCAGTGCCAGGGACCTGCTGGTACCGCAGCAGGCACCCTCTCTGAGGCCATATACTGTTTGCCCAGGGGCTTCTCAGGAGGATACGAGGGGCTAAAGCTTCAGCAAATTCTTTTCCCAATGAAAAAGTCTAATTCTACTCAACTGAAACTGCTTGCAGGAGAAGGTCACCACAAAGAAATATAGAAAAGTTTCCAATTCTTTTCTAAATAATAAGGGGAAAAAAATCTTTTTTTTTTTCAAATTGAAAATTGCTTGAAAATCAAGCTGGTTACATTTTTTTTCTGAAAAGAAACAAAAGCAGTCAAGATCAACACGTGGGCCAAAAGCAGGAAAAAAAGCTCCCTTTTTTTTCAGTGGAAAGTTCCAACATTTCATCTGCTTTGGACTGAGCTTTGTTAGGTTTTTATTTTCAGGTTTGAATGCAACCTCCAAAAGGAAAAATAATCTCCTGATTAGCCTCACCCAGAAATAGAAAAGCGCCAAACCAATGCTTCCCCATCATCTCCTGAGCCATGCCTTTCCTCCAGCTGGTACTAGATCTTGTCTGAGATGCCCTGTCCTCTCACGCACGCTTCTCTCACAGGAGAGAAGATGTTGCTGAGGGTCTCTAGAGCCCCCTCTGATGAGGCACAGGCATTTTTGATTGGAGAGAGGCAAACACCCTTACTGGACACAGCAGAAGCTGGCTGCTGACGAATTGTAAATTCAGTGATTTCCCTCTGCTCTTACCGCTTTTAGAGAGAGGACCCCTGGGATGCCCTGAGCTGTTTCTGTTGAATATGCCATGCCCAGACTTCCGAGAGAGGCAACGCAGATACACAGCAGGTCCCACAAAGTCCACCAAAATCAAATGCATCTGATTTATTTGCTGCTCCAGTACTCTGGGGATAACTTCTCTATAAATTGCATAGTTAGATTCTGGTTCACAGATATGTGAGAAAAGCTCCCACACAATTTCAAGTCATTTGCACTATTCTGGCTTGTCTGAAAATGAGCTTTTGTCTCAACGGTAGGTTTGGGAGCTTTCAAAAAAAAAAAAAAAAGGAAAAAAGAAAGAAAAGAAAGAAAGAGATGTTACTAATATGTTTGGCTTGAGATCACGTCAGCTTTACTTACACAGTATCATGTGAAACCAAACCCTTCAGTCTTCATGGATTTGTACCTGTGAATTTGAAAAATGTGCTCTGAATGCCTGACATGGGCATTTGGCATTTCTTGTGCAGATGAATTGCATCAAAATTGGCTACCTGAGGTCTAAGCAATGAGACATGGTAATGATGCTGAAATGGTGGTGGGAAGGACTGAATCCGCTGATGACACTGGAGTAAGAACAATATTATTATTCTCATTGTTTTGATATCACCAGCACGTTATCCACAATGATCCACAAAATAATGGAATATAATGAAACGATTTATCCTCCACAGACACATATTTTATAAGGGCTCAGGGAAAAAGGACAGACTTCTAAATTACCTTGGCTATTCAAATTTAGACCAATACAAAACACACTAGAAATGACAGGAATTTTCACACTCTCTCAGAAGACTGCCAGGATGCCCTGAAAGGCCACAGAAGGATTCAGGCTCTTCCCTCATTAACTCTTCAGGAGAATTTGCAATGGGTATACTTCACAGCAGAGGCAAGTTTCTTTTAGACAAGAGATCTAATAGTTCTTGGAGAATTCACGTTCTTACCTCAGGGAAAGATGGATTTTATCAGGAATACAGAACCCAGGAAGACAGAATTCAAAACCTTAACTCAAAGTGGTAACCTAACAGTTACTCCAGAACTGCCTTCCAGGACATGGGTTTTAGCCCCAAATTCTGAACCATAGCGTATCACCTGCATGCATTATGCCCCTCATTCAACAAACAGCTTTTACCTACCCAAGCTCATAACACGTTTAAATTCAAGTAAGCACCAAAGTCTCCTTATAGCTGTGGGACTTCACTTTGCTAATTAAGGAAGGATTAAAGCATGGATTTACTGGTTTTGTTGAATGGGACCCTGATTTGGAGGCATCTTCTATCTGAAATCAAAACATCGGGATGCAAATACTTCAGGCCAAGCAGTGACCAACTTGTAAAGATTCTTTTTTTTTTTTTTAATGTATCAAAGGAATAAAAGCTAACACGATTAGTGCATTACTTTTCAGAAGAAAATAGTACTCAGGCACTTTAAGAAGCACGTGCCCATGTATTACAGAGGGCTTGTATTGACATGTTATAAAGTATGGACTTCCTAATTCATAGAGTATCAAAGATCAATGAGTTACTTAAAAGACAGCTATTTGCTGCCACTCTGGTGAACTTTCCTACACTGAATTTTATTCAGCAGCTATCAGAGCGCTATAAAGTTCTTTTTTCTTTTTCTTTCCATTCTTTCTCTCCTTTTCTCTCTCTCTCTCTCTCTCTTTTTTTTTTTTTAGTGCTAGAAGATATTCATTTAAATAAAAGAGGAGCCATGACTTTTTCCATTGGTAATCTGGTCCATGTGTTCCCTGCAACTGAGTGTTTTCAGAAGGGCCTGACTGTCTGGGTTAATTGTTTAATGCTTTTAGTTAGAATTAAACTTTGCACCTGCTCTGACAGTGATAAATTAAATGTGCTCCTTTTCCAATACTGTTGCCCTCTTTAAGTAGAGACCAAGAAGTGTATCTCCCTTCTTTCCCAGCGTTTGAGGAATCTGTGCTACACTTGAGTGTAAACCAGTATAATTTGTCACTAGAGCTAGCGCCAATTAAATTGATTGCGTTGGACTGAACTTTAGGACCTCTAATGCAAGCACTAAGGGAAAAATGGGCTTTTTTCTGCCCATTTCCCCATGTGGCACTTAGACATAGCTCAACAGTGGAAGGCTTTCAAGGTTCAAAAGGGTTTTATTTTCAAAAGAAATGGGCATTGATCAGTTGCATTTAAAGGCAAAGATAATTCCAGAGCTTGAAGGCTGGATTTGTGTTTAAGGTCTAAATCTCTTTCTTTAACCTTGGGGGGCCAGTATAACATAAAAGCAACAAAGAGATTAAGATTACAAAGGGTTTGCAAGTGTAAATGATGCAGTGGTATTCTTCAAACACAACACAGGCCAGAGTCACAACCACCGCTCAGGTCAGCATTTGATCTGTTGATTTTACACCTGTAAAAACAACTTGTGTTTATTTGTCACTTCGGTGTTATCTTGGCAAATGTTTGGGTGAAAGTACTTGCGTACTGAACTTGCTTATGCTGGGGAGTTCAAGCTCGCCTTCTTAAAGCTGATTGAAAAGTAAACACTCTAAAGGTCAGCACGGCAGAGACAATAAGAAAATCCTTTTTCTTTGTCAGTGTAACACAGCCCACATGAATGATAGGAGCAGTATGTGCTGCAACAGTCTTAAGTCAAGAAGTATAGTTTTAATGCCTCGGGGAGTTCAATGGACTGCAGGGGAAAGCGTTCAGCGGCCTTAGCCGTTCGTTATGCAGTCCACATACTCAGTCTGTTGAGCAAGCCATTGCCATGCGGGTTGTAAATATGCAGTAAGTAATTACCCTTCTGGGTTCCCTTCTTTAGCGGGCTACCGACGTTACTGTGTTTCCAGCTCTGCTGAGAACTCCCCAACTCGCGGCTGTAAAATATCCCAGCTTGGGCAAGGGGGCCCATGTAGATCAGGCCGATAGCATCATCCGCTGCAGGCTCTCGTTAGCTAGCTACGTTTCCACAGCCGATGGAACAGTGGAAATACAGTAAAAGGAACTTTTGCCAGCAATTCAGATGTAAGCAATTATCCCTGTCCCCCTTTTTGAAAGCATTTTGGCCAACAATCCGTGCAAGCTTACCAGAATCCTCCAGTATGGGGCCAAAAAATCTTTCCAAAGGTCTGTCAAGTCTATCTGACTGCGCGAGGCATCCTCGCTTGTAAAAGATTCTTTGCATGGAAGAAACCTTATGTAGGACTTATTTTTATAATAAATTATCATTCCCATTTCAAGGAACCACCTCAGACTAAGTGAAGGGAAGCCTGATACTTCCTGGAAGTGCTCCGCTTTGTTCGCGTTAAAAAAGCAACAGCAAAGCCTTCACTGTGCGCCCAGGATACGCATTTTGCTGCGTGTGACAAGTGAGCCTCAAAGGGAGCCAAATTCACTTGCAGGGTGGAGCTGGGCAGCTGGGGGCCATCGGACAGATTTATGCAGAACTGTATTAAGGGGGACAAGGAAACTGTCCAGTTTTTAATTATAAAAGGGCATTGCACAGACACTGTCTGCTGATGATATACAGGGAGAGAGATGAGCCAAACTACACCGCATTGATTCATGCAGCAACAATCAACCCGCTAACTGGCTTACGCGGAGTACACCACTGGCCAAAAACAAAACGTGCCGTATTTTATACGTGTGGGTGTGCGTGTGAGTCCATGCACAAGCCTGCAGGAGCAGATGCGTTCCCGAGTGATCTAGGGGAGAGGGAGCGGGCCGCAGGGCCCCACGGCTGCGTCGCGGCAGGCGGGAGCAGGGAGTGCACCGCCAGCACTAACAGAGCGTACGCGCTCCCGCGGAGCCCCCGAGGAGAGCTTTCCCTGCCACGGTGCGCGCGTGTCCTGTGTAGCTTTCCTGTGATGTCCGTTTTCTTGCACGATTGCTGTCACATTAACATGCACGTACATATGCACATGCAATGGGTGTGTATAATGGCTATACATGTATAAATGAACGTGCACATGTGAGCACGTACAGGCGTTTTGCAGAGCTGGGCACACTTGCCCTGCGTGGACACTTACTAGACCGCCCCATTCAGGTCCAGTTGCATGTTGAGCTCTCCAAATCCGAAGGGCATTCAAGCGCTACCCAGCCAGGACTCAGCCTTCATGGCTGGTAACAGGCACAAGCAAACGGACACCCATGCGTGTAGGCTGTGCACAGTTCCTGAACACACCACTGCTCTCTGGTCAGCAGCCCGGGAGATGCATCCACCAACATGAAAATTAACAACCCCCTAACCAGAATTCATCAGCTACATATGAGCTCCTCAAGTAAGCCCAGAGCCAGCACACACTCATGCAGACATGTACATGTGAGGACCACGGGTACTTCTGCGTGTGCATATCTGCATGTATGCAAGGCTAGATCCCCCCGCTGATGTAACGAGCATTGCTCTGCTTGCATCAGTGAACGATCTGGCCCTGTAACATTTCTGCTATCACCTGGTATCCGAAAGGAGAAATGAGAAGCAACTATTTCAAAGCCATCTGGCCTTTTTGTGAGACTTGTTTCAAAATCTACAAAAGGAAGTAAATGTTGAACTGAGATAACCTGCACTCGAAGCCCACACACAAGACAACTCGTAAGGTCACCCGGCACTAAAACTCTACAGCGAAACCAAATCAGAGATCAAGAAGAAGGCATACCTGAAACCTATATGCACTGAATTTATCAGCTGAAAAGAGTGTATTGTGGCTGACCAGAACAGTTGTGCTCTTCAGGGAACACCGCAAAGGAAGGGCACAAAGGCCGGTATCATTTGCCAGGCTGAAAACTTAGACGCATGCAAAGCCGATTGCAATTTTGTTGCTATTTTCAAAAGTGCAAGTTGTTTCAACAGAAGTCTAAGCTGTGTATGTCTGGAATAGGAATGAATGGATTAGCCTTTCAAACCCTTCAAGATCAGGTCAAGATCATACAACCGAACCACAGCTACCACAAAGTTGAATTCTGCATCTGGCCACTTCTATCATAAACAGAACATTTACTTATTTTAAAAAGCATATAAAGTGTTAGCATATTGCTTTAAGTAGTCTTTCGACGATGACTAAAAGAGTGTAGGATTAGTAAACAGTAATTTATGTACCCAGATATACGCTACGCATTAGTCATCTGAGAGTGTGCTACCTGCAATGGTTAGTGAGGAACACCACCAGGCATTGTTTGAAAAAATGTATCCTGATTACAGTACAACAATGGCATTGTTTGGTTTGAACTGCAGGTATTTATGCCGCGCATTCAGCTTTTCCAATGTTTCTTGATTGGTTCTTTTCAATTGAGTCCCATTAAATTAAAGTTCCTTCACTGAGCGTATCAAAGTAACAGTGGAGAATTTTTCATAAGCATTACTTGACCCATCTGAAGTATTTTTGTCAGGACACATGTTTGGAAGTGATTTTCACTCACAATAGGAATGACTCCTGCTATTTTCAGATGGATGTTTTTGTTTCAGTTGATGCCACTAACTAGCCTCAAGTGCCATTAAAATATTTGGTGGAAGTTTTCAGATAGCGTATTTGCTTGAAAGGGTTCGTTCTTGTGGGTAAAATCCTTAATCTGAGCCAGGCAGACAGAACTGGATTCTCAGTCACCCTCTGCTCATGTGAGTCCCAAAGCCAACAGGCCACAAAGGCCAACAGTGCCATATGTGGTGAGATCAGTAGAAAACACACAGCTCCTATCAGTTTGTGCTTTGGGAAGTTTTTTCCACTAGAGGTTCAGTCTCTGGTGAAGAATGTCTCTATTTAAAAATACAACTTATATCTTCTGCTATGACAGAAAGGTCATCATAAACAGTAAAGGAACTGGAGAGAAAGTTTCCAAGTAGATCAAAAAGTTGTTTTCTACAGATCAAGGCAGCAGTTCCACAAAAGTTTTATGAAGTATATTCATTTCTGGAGTATGGGTCTAGTTACATTCCTCTCCTTCTCCTCAAGGCAGTAGGGGACAAAATGTGGGAAGCAGTGAATGAGCACACAGAATACTGACCATGGCTGTTATTTCCTAATATTTGCTAGTATTTGCTTTGCAACATGGGATTGGTAGTTGGAAGCTAAGCAGTGAAAATCCCAACGTACTTCCATGGTCCCCCAAGATATCCTCACTGGAGAGGGAATTTAGGACATGTACAAAGGGCAAACTTGATTCTTTTTTCTGAAGACTCCAGAGGAGACTAGGTAAAATGCATGGAGAGATAGCCCTTACCACTTCTGAAAATGGGTTGCATTGGAGCTATAAAGAGGGCATCTAGTTTGCTGGAGAGTGCCAAGGGCCTTGACCAACATCTAAGTGTGATAAGTGTGCCTACAGCCCCTGCCCTATCTGCTGAGGTGCAGATTGTGGGGACCTTTGTTTTGCTGGAAATAGACGTTCCTGAAATAATAAGAATCCCAGTTTGTCTTGCTCTGTTGGTCCCTTTGTAGGGCCTCAGCCTCTCTCAGATTTTTCATCTCAGGACATACCTAGATCTGTATCAGCAAGATGTTTTAAATGGGTAATTTATCCTCCTTTGAAGATCTCCCATTACTAACTGAACCTGGTGTGTTTTTGAAAGGCCCTCATAAGCCTGACTTCAGTGTGTTCCAATATGACCTTCAAGAGTGGGACAGTCCACGGAAACGCAAGTGTTTCTTCGCTGCCTCCTGCCATCACGCAGCAGTACTGGACTGGGAAAGGCACCTGCCCACACTGTGCAGCTGAAATAACAAAACACAGCATACAGCTCTCCAAGAAAGAGCACAGCTGCACTGTGCTGGCACCAGCAACAAGCAGTGGACCTAAGAGACAAACTGCAAGACTCAGCTATGTGGCCACTGCCTGCCACAACCACGATGTACGCTAAACAGAGGCATCTGTAACAGGAGACAGAAGAAATGCTCTCTTGGGTCTGACCAGTGATCCACCTAGCCAGGCACCCTCTCTCCAACAGCGGCAACAGGACATGCTATTTATGGAGGGTGTGCAAGCCCGGCCACTACTTAAGGTCTGTTCCTGTGCACTCTTTTAGCATCCATCATCCAGAGCTGTTGTACAAGGGTGGTAAAAGGCACATTCCTGCCTATTCTTTCTAGTATCTGTTTTGGACATCAGATACATCTTACATTTTCCTTTTCTCAAGGGCTCAGGTATAAATATCTTCAGCTACAAGATCACCATCCAAAGCAGGGGGAAGAAAGAGAGAATTTTCTTACCCTACCTCTTTTTTATTTATCTGTGGATGTTGCTTTCAAGCTATGTTTACAATACAAGTGTTTCTGAAAGGGAGTAAAGGTCTGCCTTTGTATCAAAGAGCAAGCCAGCAAAACATCAAGCACTTTTGGAAAAATCATTCTCCATTGCCCAGTGCAACCACTTAGATGCATCCATCACAATCTCCTGCTTCCTTCCTCCATAACATTATGAATCCCAAAGTCCCCACAGATCTCCCTACTTGACTAAATCCGGTCTCATCCCACATTGTTGCTTTCCTACATGGAAACCTCCATCCTGGCATATATACACCCTAAATCTTGTAATTCTTCCACCTGGGACAGATTTGAATACAGACCCTCTCTATCTCTATGACTTAATCATGGCAGACTCTTGTTCAAACAAACTGCATTGTATCTTCTACAACTCCTTGGACTCATTAGATGCTGGATCTCAGAGACCCCTCCTCAAAACACCTGAGATTTGTCAAATAGCACACAAACAAGTGAAAGCAAAGATCATGTGACTGCAAACACAATTTTCATTCACTTCAAGGTTCATCTCTGGTTCGAATATCCCTGAGTTTCTGGCACATATTAAGCAAATCACAGTAGTAGCAGTACAGAGATTTAAACAGGCAATTTTTTCCTAGTAGAGAATTACCAATGGGAAAGCGTCACCCCCCTCTCTTCCTGTCATGTTAGTTTTAGGGAGTAGATTCAGTCAGCACTTTAGAGGCTTTCATGGGAACATAATCACCAACGTATGAAATGAGTGGCAAATGTTCTGAAAACCCAGAGAAAACAGTTTGAATCCTTACATTTTAAAACTTCTTTGTCCCGTGTTCAGCAAACAGCACTTCTTGAACCATGAAGGAAAGACATGTACAAAGGCAGTTAAACCCTACGAATATTTCCTCAGAACATTCATTGAAATGTGTTCATTGAAATTTTCATTTGGCTGGTTTTGTGTCACCTTTGTTGTTCTTTTCTCATGAGCATTCTAACAGAAGTTTGGACTATCAGGAAGTTTAGGGGAAAAATACACTTTCAAGTGAACATGAAGCATAGTCACAGCAAACTAATCTCTCATGCTTTAGTTTCAGTATTGGTGCTGGAAATCTATTTCAACAAGTTATATTTATCCAACCAGACAACATAAAAATACCATGTGCTCCATCTGGCTTTAAAACAGCCTGCATTTTGCTTTGAATATATACTCAAAACTGCCACTGAACTACTTATTAATTCACCACAGAACTATTTGATAAATCATTTCAAATAAATAACTCATCTGAGAAAGTTTGTAGCCTGCTGATAACTGCAGACGGAGAAGAGGCAAAACGAGGCCACAACGTTACAATGAATTATGTGTTGAGCTCTAGCAATGAGGGGCAGTAACTCTAGAGCTGTGACAGCATCTCCAAGCCCCAGCTGCAGCTGGGGTCCATCGGACAGGGAGCAGGCCACCCGAACAGCAGCAGCGCCCCTCATCACCCTCTCACAGTTGAAATACCAAAAAACAGAAAGGAGGACTAACATCCTTGTCTGAGAAGCAGTAGGGGACACGGTTGGGTAGGAGGATCTTGCCAATGCTAGGATCCGATTCCTAATGTTTTCCATTTCGGTGCACAGCCTTGATGAGGAGGACCCACAATGTCTCCTTCATGTGGATGGGGAACATCTATTGCTCTCTTCACCCATAATCTCATATCGACTCTTTTCTCTACTGAATATGCTATTAAAGGTGAAGCTGGAAAGAGGGATCCCTATATGCCTTGCCTAGGAAAAATCATGGGTAGAAAGAAACATCCACCGACTCAAATTTTTGAACTGCTACATAAAACAACTGGTTTTGTTTAACCCAGACATCAGTTCACACTGTGGCTCAAGTCATACCATGCAGCAGCCCCTCCCTGAGAGAGTGACCCCAGCAAAGCCACAAAGCATGCAAAAACTCTGCACCTCTGCCTGCCCCCACCTGGGGCAAGTGAGCTGCTGGCTGGGCTTTCTTCTGTCATCTTTGCCATGATTGAAAACAAGAAAAAATTACGTTAAGAAAAGTGATTATACTTTAACTGAAGTGGTTGAACTTCTTGTTGTTTTTTTCCTCCTCTCTTCCTTTTTAAAAAGACATCCCTTAGACAGCCAAGCTAATAGAGTCCAACATCTTTGATGATAGTGATGCTAACACTACAAACAAATTATAGTGTTCAGGAAGTTTGAAAGACTGAAAAGAAATGCAGAATGTGTAACACCAAATTTGCCTGTCAAGTATTTTTTTCACTACTGCTTGTTTCATTTTATTTTATTCTTAAAACTGATGTTTTTGCAGCTATCTGCCTCCCCATTGGAAATTCCAGCTTGGAGAATACTGATTTGCAACTTCAATCATCACCTGACAAACACAGTCCCTGATAAGTGAGAGCTGATCCATAACAGGTATTTCAAATTTTCATAAGTCACAACATATCACCCTAAAGTGAAGCATTTCATTCACAGGACACAATTTTCCCAAATCAGCAAATATTTTTAATTTTATATATATATATATATATATATATATATATAAAGCCAACTTAATATTCTGAGTACAAGTGGCCATACACACAGCTGGTGTATTCCAACAGACCTCCACAGACTTCAGCTAAAAATTCCTTAAATAAAACCAGCTAAGAGTTTAACTGAACATTTTAACTTAATTCAGACACTCAATATTTCTATTGTCTTTTTTTTATTATTATCTTTTTATGCTGTCTTAAGCATATATTCCCTTATGCAATACTTTTCCAGTAAATTACAAGGGCTCACTGTGAGACCGCATGGTATGTACCATGTTAATAGGTGGGTTACAGCATTGCTGGCAATTGCTGCTTTGCTAATAACTCCTAACACTGATAGCTGCTTATTGTCACAAAACATTGTATTTGAGTCACTCTCATTTCCTCCTTCAAGTTTTCAGAGAGCATGGGACTGTCTCAGCACTGAATTATTCCCTCAAATCTATTGTGTCCAATACTCATAAAGAAACCGTCTCTGTATCTAAAAACAGTAATACAGCAGCACAAAGGCAAGGTGATATGGCCACAATGGCACCTTTACAGAACATTTTCTTTACTCACCAAGCTCATTTTCCACATTTTTTTCCTGTATTATTTCCTACTTTGCCTTGAAAAAAATAAACACACAGGTCCTGACTCTTCTTCTCCACCAGATGACCCACTACAAGCTGCCTTTTGTCCTTGCAGATAGTGAAGTAAAGGAAGGTCTTCTTAATAGCCAGCTTCATCAGGCATCAGACATGTAGTAACACATGCCCAGATAATAAAGTAATGCAAGCTCCAGGGGTAATATATATTGCTTGCTAGTTTTTTACTTGTGCACCAACAGCTGTGTGGAAAAGATGGGCTCCATAAAAAGCCTGTTTACGGGAGCATCTGGAGAGGCACCTGAGTGTGTTTGCCACCAAGGAGGAAAGAGAAGCACTGCAGGGTGCACATTCGTTGCACCCATCAACACAAGGACAGGTGGGACTTGTGCCAAAGCCTAACTGTTCCTAATACGAATATTAGTGCAATGAAAGATGCTGGTGCAGCTCGACTTGGACGGGCAGAGATGCTCGTCCTGTGTGGAGGAGGAAGGCCAGGTGTAGTGGGTACAAGAGCAAGGTCGCAGCCCCTAGAGCTGACGTGGAGCCCGCTGCCCCTCTACCGAGCCGTGCGGGCAGGCTGAGCCCACCTGCCCAGCCTGGGGCAGGCAGCAGCACCCCGGGCACTTCATGCGTTCCCCCTACATGCAGGGTCACGTGCTTTTGCATCGTATTACTGACCATGCAGCAGGTGGCCCACAAAGCGGCTTTTCAGCAAGTTTTCTGCATTCCTCAATTAACTCTTCTGTGAAATGGGCAAACATCTAAACGTAGTTCACTGACACGTGTAAAGCAGGTAACAAGTCCGCAGTGGAAGCTTTGCAGAGACACAGAAATAGAGCAGTTATAAAGCAACCTGGAAAATGTATTTCATCTCTGTTTCGTTCCAGTGACACTTAAGACATTTGACACAGATCTATCCTCCAATAACTTGATGGAAATACTGTGCAAATAAGAATTTCTGAGAAGTAGTGTAAATGAGAATTGGCTGAGGCCTTTCGCATCATCTAAGTGCAACTGTGAAATGTATCATATCCAACAGAATAACGATACAGGAAGACCTAGAGGATCTCTGTTTGTATGACACTTACAGGGATCGTCTTCTTTCTTTGGATCTGTGTCAGGTTCTCACATTCTAAATTTCACAGTGAATTTCAAGTTCGGACAGCATAACTCAGCCAAAATAAGAGCATTTCCACCTGACTCTGTAACTCAGGCTAGACTCGCTTAAAACTCAGCCCAGGTTCATCAAAGGTTTGCAAAACCTCAGCAAACTTGGCCCAACTTTGGATATGCAATGAGTTTCCGCTGTAATGACTTTCACCTGGTTTAGGGATTTACTTACTGAAGTTTTCCCACAGTTCAAATTAGGGCTTAGATGGGAACTTTGGCTCCCCACCCATTTTTCTTATCTCTGCATCTTAGAACTAATATTATTAAGCTAATTTATTTTCTTTGCTCTTTAGCCATGGGAAATGATCATCCTCCTAATATCCTTTTAATTTTATTATTGAATATGAGAGCATAGGCCCAAATTTGGATGTCAGAGCATACAGGAGGTTTGCATTGCCTTCACCAGGAGATTCTCTCGTATAACAAAGGATGTTATTTAGACCGTGTATAACAGTATATTTATTATAGCATAGTATAATTCAAAATGTTATATTTACGCTTAGCCTAAAGATGCCCTGAATTTGCTACGTTTGCAGCAATCATAAAATGAGTAGTTTTTAGCTCCGTACACTAGACCTGTACACTGAGTTTACCACACCTTTAAGAGCCTTTTTACACTAAGTGAACCTTCACGTACCACACCATGGTGGGGCGGTGCCACCTAATAAGAGAGAGAAATTAGCCTGGGCAGCACTGGCAGTAATTCCCAAGATTGTTTTAGTATCCAGGCTTGTTCGTTTAATGCTACTCAGATAGTTCCACACCGCAGCGTGGCGTGTGCACTTAGCCGCAGTGACTCAGTGCAATCACCTGGGCGCCCTCCCTGCTCACGTTCTTCACGCTTGCTAACACAAATGACAACGGTGGAAAATTTTAAGATGACACACCCAGTGACACCAGCAGATTTTCAGTGGTTTTCAAAGCTTTCGAACAATTGTAACCTGCTGCAAGGTCACAAAACAGACCTTCTTATGGTAACTTGGACTTTCTTTCCTAGCTTTTTTGGCTTTCTACTAATGATAGAAGCACAAAGCACCATAAACATATTAGGATTACTAAATCATAAGTAAATGAGGAACAAAATTCCTAAAAAGGAAGTGGACATTTCCTACAGTCTCTTTTCAGAATAAAATTTCACTTCAGAGCCATGGTTCTGCCATCCTGCAAGATTTACTAAAAACAAAGCACACAGGGATGCCTCACTATGAGCTCTGAAGACACTTCAAATTCAGCAAAGAGCACAACCCGTTTATTAATAGTGGACATACTTCTGCTACTCTAAGAAGAAAGCAAAATCTGCCTCTGAATTTACTTTAGACTGCCCTATACTCTATGCTTGTACTAAGCAAGGAAACAAAAATGTCTAGAAAAGCAAATCAGGAATTATAGGAAGGCTGTACAGCAAGACTGGGGAAAGAACAGATTCAGGTCAGACCACAACCCAATAAAGACCTACCTGCTTCAGTGAATAATTTTTACTCGAGCAACTATGTTCTTAAAACTAAGAAAAGTCCAGACCTATATCCCTCCCTGGACAGTGCAAGGAATTCAGGTGAAACGCTAAAGATGAACATTTGCCAACCCCTAGGAGATCATGGAAGATGTCTACAGAGCTTAATAGGGATGACATTACCAAGGTAGTTGACTTTAAGGGCCTGAGTCGAAGCCTACATTCATCCTTCTGTTTGGCGAGTTGAGATCAGGCTGAGAATCTGGCAAGAAATTTTGAATGGGGAAACTGAGGTCTTCTCCTCCTAACATTGTCCGGGCTTTTAGGAAAGCATTACTCTTCCTCAGAGTGACAGCAGTATCTTCTCTTTATCACTTTTCTGCAAGAGAATTCCACGGGTCAGTTTAAAAATGTCACAGAAACATTAGCATGGAAGTTGTTCCGTAATTTTAAATGAGACTACTTTTCTAGCACCCAAGAGTGCTTCTCTAAAATGTGAATTCCTCATGAGAAAGTATTAATTTTTCTGGAAATATTCACATTTCCACCAGGAAACTGAAATGAGCTATTTTCTTTTGGGTCTGTTTAAACTTCATCAGAAATATGCAGATGGTTAAAATGCCCCAGAATGACTCAACATTTACAGTGCATTTTCCTATTCTGGTGCTTCATTTGCTGGGAGCTGTATTCTCTTTTCCAGACTGGCCTTTCAAACCAGAGCACAAATGCCATGATACAGCGTAACTCTGTCTACCTGAGCAGCATTTGGGGTCAGTTTGGGATATCTAAATGTCAGTATGAAATGTTTTGTTTTTGTTCCCCCCAATTATTAAGTTCAGATTTGCTTAATTTCTTCTGGAACGGAAAATGCTGAATCAAGATGAAAGCAAAATTTAAACTTGGGCATTTTCTGTGACATCGCCATTCCTATTCTTGTTCAACTAGTACTTAGTTCTTACACAGCTTTTCTATTTTTTTCATTAAAAAACACTACATCATCTGAAAATATCCATTTTGTTAACTCTTTTTTATGTTACTACTGAAGACAAGAAGATCTATCCCACAGAACATATTGGTTGGACTCAGGAATATATTTTGAATGCCTGTTTTTCCTAGCTTTACTGGTTTCTAGTCTTTTTGCGCTCAGGGAATCACAGAGTAGTTTGCACGGTTCCTGCAGTGCAGAAACTCAAAATATTCCTAGCCGCCTAGCCAAACACAGTTTTTTCACGCTTATCATCTACTTTCCTTGTTTTCACTTTTGTTCAGTAAAATAGAGCCCAGATTAAATACAGGAACAATTATACTTGGAAAATATTTAAAACATTTCTTTTATCTCCTATTTGCCAACCTGGATGTTTAGTATCTGATATTTATAGCTGGGAATTCTTTGATCCATCATCTTCTCGGCAAGAGGGAGGCTGTCAAATAACGCACTGGGCTGGATATAATATCAAAACACGATATCTAGTTAGCTCCCATATGAGTCAGTAGGCATCAGAAGCCAGATTTTAATGCAATGTGCAAATAACTTATCGTGCCTCACAGCTTCAGCCGCTAAGCAGGCTTGCTTCCTCCCATGTAACTGCACTCGCAACCCTTTTTTTTTTGGAAACAGCTGTACTTCAAGGCCTGGGCTTGCTAAAATAGCCTAAAGCTGTAGGTGCTTCCATTCAGCTCAGTTCTGGGTATTAACAGTATGATTTTAAGAAATGCCAAGTATTTACCACTCAAGCACCAGGAGACTTCAGCACCATGGGGCCAGGACGCCCAGGGAGATCCCAAAGGAGAAGCAAGAAAAAACATAAAATCTGAGCTCACCTAGAAATTTCACAAAACCACGGAGGATTGAGAAACAAAAAGTACGGCAAGAGTAGCTCAGGGTCCCAAGCTCAAACGTCGACACGCCAGTCTGAGCTGACTGTTGACTCACTGTTGTAAAATGTTGCTGCTCTTCACCGCTTTTAAATAATATACCCTTTGCTTCCTGAAGCCGTCGGGCCTTGCAGTATAAGTGAAGTGCTAAAAATGCAAATGGCTTTGAAGCTGCATTAATGCGAAATAAGATGGTCACTCAATGCTAAGCTGTCTCGACTTATGAATAAAGTCTCCTTAAACTGAGCAAAAACACCTGGCAAATAAGCTCACTTCTGAGCCCTATTCTGCATACGACATCTCCGAACGTCTCCCCTCCTCACTCCTGCCAAAAAGTCTTCCTAAAAACTTTCTGAAGCTTCAAGAGCTCACAGTTCTGTGGTCCCACTGAAATTTTGCAAAGGCATATTGAAATTTCAGACTGAATACATCACCCAAGCTGAAGTGGGATTTAAGAAATTCTGAAGGAAAAGGCGAACTGGAAGCAAAATTTTACTTAACCCTCAGACATTTTTTGCTGCAGTTAATCTCAGAGAGGAAGATTGAAATCCGCTACAGACTGTATCCCAGGGGTAAGGATTTTTCTGGATGGAAGGAAAATTATCACCCCACTGAAGTCATTGAACAAATCCATCACTTCTTTGCAAGTCTAAAAAAATCAGCTGTCGACAAACAAAAAGACCTTCTTCAACAACCAGGAGGAGTCTGCATCCCGAAGTTCATCTCAATATTCTGGAAAAGTTTGCTACATGCTTTCTGGTGTTTGTTCAGGAGGGAGCATTAAAGCACAGAAAGATGAGAACTGACTCTGAAGTACCTGAGATTTCTAAGCCAGTCTGTGATTAAAAAACAAAAACAAAAAAAAACTTGTTGCAAAATGTGAAACATATCTGTTTTTCCTTTAGCCGCGCGTGAATGAATGTGGCAGTATGTGTATGAATGTTGATGAGATGAGGTTTGAGAGCCGAGGGAAGTCTTGAGGGATTGCTCAGTGTTAGCACAAAAAAAAAAAAAAAAAAAAAAACAGGAATTCTTCTTGCAACATATAGCAGCAAAACAGAGCACTGCATAACTTAAACCTGCCCAAAGTCCAAGCTTTCATTCATGGCCCACATTTACAGAGTAGCAAGGGAAATGCCACAAAACTTACTCTTTTTGCCCATTCTCACCTCTTCCTGTGCATTCCCAACACACACCCCAGGGTTCAGCTTTCTAGTCGATGCTGCTGAACTCCGTATCATTTGCTCCAGCTTGACGATAAGAAGAAACCATTTTTAAGTAACACAGAGGCACCTCAGAGGACCTCCTCTCTTGGGAAATAAAATACATAAGCAGCCACTCCATGTCAAATGTATTTTATGCTCTGCGTGTGGAGTTAGACTGGAGCCCAGGTACAGGCAGGTTTGCATGGGTAAAGCCAGCTTGGTTAAAATCGATAGGGGGAAAAATGAATTATAGCAGATTCTGCTTGTAGTCAAACTCAGATATATAAAAAAAGAAATCCCTCAATTGAAAAGATTTTGGGGCCAAGACCAGCTGCTCATAAAACTTTGATAAACGATAGTATGAAATATGTATGTGGGGGCTGGTTTGGTAAAGCTTCATTCACATTCGCCTACTCTCTTCCTTTGCTGCTTTTTCACAAACCAAAACATGCAATCTGAGGTTTTGAATAGAGCTCCCTCCCGCCCCTGCTCTTTTTTAAACACTTCTGGAAGGTCAGACCCAAGCTGCTCTCTCTCAGTCACAGGCCACGGGCCTTTCCAGGGCCACTCTGCTCTGCTGTAGAGGTCAGGACTCGATTAACAACAAGGAGCGATTGGGTGCCTGCAGAACGCGCCGCAGAGCTGGCGGTATCCAAGGCAAGAATTTTGCCATTAAAAAACCCTTCCTAAGGACAGTTCTTGGCTTACTGGTTCCCAGACAATTCTGCCTCTCGCGCCTCTTCTGCGCATATAGATGACCGAGGTCGAGGGTGCCCCTCCTGCATCCCCCAACGCCTCAGCCGCAAGCCCGACGACGTGCTCTTTGGAAAGGTTTAGTCTTTCCCTCGCTCCCCAGCCCAGCCTAGGAGTGCAGCGAAGGGCGCTGCGTCCACCAAGGCAGGGAAGGGCGCCGCAGGGCTTGCTCGCCACCACCCCGCTCTCTGCAAGCCGGCACTAGAAGCAGTCTGCAAGATGAGCCCGAGGAAAGTATGATCTCAGCCCCAACCCTGCTTGAACAGCCCGCGTGCAAAACGGCGCAGCTGCTTTATCACCCGCGCGCAGAGCTGCTGAGGTCTGGCCTTGCGGAGAGCTGCTGACCCGCACGGGAACACGAGCCGGTGGGGCGAAGCCCGCACTGGTAACCGAGCATCTCCCTCACCCTCGCCTGAGCCCCCGGGGAGCCGGCTCCCGGCCCGCCAGCAGTGCCTGCAGCTTTAATCTTCCAGAGATTTCCCCCAAAACTTGGCCTAAGAAATAGAGGTCTTTCCAGCCACATCTCTTCGCATTGGATCAGATCTCTGATTACTTTAATAGCAAAAGAGATTCCCCTGGCAAGCAGGATCAGTTACAGCAACAGTTATGTTCACACAGTTAAAGAAAATTTCCTCCTCTTTTCCTCCTGTCATCTTCCAAAATTCTTTTAGAAAAAGGAAAATCCATGAAGTTTTTCATGAAGTGCATACAGGTCTTGTACAAGCCAAACGACAAGTTTCTTGGCACTCTACAGCCTGCACAGTCGTAGCCCTGCTGATCATTTCCCGGCACCGTTCAATGCCCCATGGGTACGTCAGCTTATACCAGCATGAAGAAGGGTGCCAGGCAGGAGCATTTTAATGTCAGAATAAGGGAACTAGATTGGTATCTCTTCAAAAAACAGTAGATTTCGTTTCTAGATCTGTACTGTTAAACCGCCAGAAAATCTATTTTTATATTAGGTACTCTATTCATACTCTAATAAGATAATAACAGCAATAATGATCATATTTTTATTTGTATGGTTCTGTAAATATGAATGCCTGTGAGAACCTCACATTACTGCTATTGTAAATCATCACTAATTATACACTAAAAAGTCTGGATACACAAGAAAGAACACTTACTCTAGCTCATTACTCATAAACTGAAGGCACTGGTTCAAATCCAGATCAGAGAAGTATTTAGAGAAAAACCACCAGCACCCAGGACTGTTGTATGGGGATTTAGACGAAACGAGCTGTGGTCTCGGTCTAGTTCCCGTCACAGAAATTTGGCATTAACTCGCCCCAGGGCAAACGTTTGCAGGGAAAAGGTATTATACCTAGACTACTTTCTTGCTGGCCATAGGGTGATAAGGTGGGATGGCACCGATGCAGCAAGTGCAATACCCATTCTTCTGCTGTAGTATCTGCCTGCAGCCCCGGCCAGGACTGTCAAGTGGAGCCAGGTCTCCCCTTCCAAGGTAAGTGCTGTGGCTTTCATTTTTGGCGCTTGCAACAATTTAAAACCCTGCTATTAATCTGGAACAAAACCCAAAGATTTTCTTTTAAAAGAACAGTAAATTGAAAAACCCTGTAAACTGGTTCAGGTTGATGATATATAGATTTTCTAAAATAATACTGATTATCCCAGTAAAATGAAAATCAGTTTTTGGACACAAGCCTTTTTGAACTGAACACTCCACACACCAGACAACTATTCACATAAGGTGAACCCTTGAAAAGAGTTTATGGGAGCAGCGAGCCTAGCTCTCCCAAGGCAGCAAGGGCATGTCCAGATGGGACTGTAGCCCAGCGAAACAGCCTGCTCCCTGCTCCAAGTCATGCATTGGTACTACTCGTTTTACTGCTGAAGCCGGGCTTTGGTGTAAAATGGGAAGGATTTAGACCTCCATAATTAAGAAATCTGAATCATATCTTTTCTGCGCTCTGACTGTGCGTGATCCATATCTGGGCAGTTCTGACAGCCGCTTTAGGTGGAAAACACATCTGAAGGTGGCACCTGATAGCTACCACTGAGTTGGAAAGCCAAATTTTCCTCTGCAGTGGCTCTAGTGTGCCTGGCTGTAGATTTACGTAAGTGAACCTAAGAGGAAAATGTGTCCCAAAACTGTGCAAGTGTGAGCCGGACATACCAGTTCGCAGAGCCGTGCTGAACGCTGTACACCATATCTGCTAATAGAAAGGTCACAAAGCAAATATTAGCCAAAGCAATCAAGAACGTCAAGTGGAAATTCCCTTGAGAACGTGTCCCCTTAAACCCCACAAATTCAGGTTGGCAACTTGTGACAGGTACAATCTGGCTCCCATATGTCTCGCAAGAAAAGCGGAGGAATGTGTATCCATGCTCCTTCCATCACTATAACAACATGTCAAAAGAGCCACCTCTCAGCATGAAGGCACGCAGAAACACCAAAAAAAAAAAAAAAAAAAAAAAAAAAAAGCATTTGGCATCATCCCTGGAAAACACAGCGCTTGAGGAGGCGAGCGTGGCTTGCTCCCCACGGCAGCATTCGCCGGGAGGCTCTCCGAAACCTGGGTCGGACCTGTGCAATGACACACGGCGTTGCTGGCTCGTCCGCTCGAGAGCAGGGTGGCAGCAAAGGAGGACAAAACGTACCATACCCCTAAAAGGACAAAACTCATCTCAAAGTGGCAAAGCTACTGCTCCCACGGGCGCAGAGGAGCAAACCGCAGGCCGGGCGAAAGACGTAAATACCAACACCAGCCAAATCCAGGCGCTTTCCATTGGCTCCCCTGGCTCCAGCTCAGTTTCTGAAGGACGGGTACACACAAGCGTACTTGAGATAAATCATCATCCTCTTCACAGATCCAGCAGAGGCTAGACCTGCTGCATTAACAGAGCCACAAGATCAGTCCCTAGCCAAAAATCAGACCCTCAAAAGGTATCTGCACCTTTTTATTCCCTAATAAACATATCTGGTTCTGTATGTGACCCAGTTTTAACAGGACAATGCCTTAAACGGCAGCTTAGGAAACCACCTCAGCTGGCATCTGGAAGCACTGTTCCCATCCGAGGTATACGTTCGAATTGTAAGGCACCCGATTTTCTTCCAATGGCCTACAGACTTTCCAACAGGTACCTCTGAGCAATGCCTATTTGGAGACGGCAGGGATAAAACACAAAAACATTCATTTCCTACTAACTTAATTGCACACCTTTTTTCCCCCACTCACCTGAAATTGTGTAGTGCTTGAGGGCCAGTTCACTTCTCATCCACACAACGTCTCCTTTGTTTTAAGGAGAATATCCCGTAGCTCACATTTGGAGGGGAAGGGAGTTATTTCACGATGGTTAACGTTGTCACGTGCTCTGCCTGGGCAGAAGCAACCTTGCAAGTGTACAAGAAGCTTCCTTACATTTACAAAGGCAGAAAATCCAAAAGCAAGGAATTCAAATGCAAATTCCAATCTGAGTTCCCTCAAAGTAGATTAAAACAAAAACAAGAGCAAACAAGAACACCGTGCAGTGCATGTCAGGTTAAAAGCGGTTCAGAGTGCATCACCTCTTTTAAGCAATGTTTTTTCCAGGCGAGGATTTTTTCTCTCCTTGGTCCTAGCCAGCAGCTTCTGAGAGCTTCCTCACCCTGGAGGCAACAGCTCAGCAGATCACAATTTCTTCAGTTTTCCTAGTTGTAGCCAACATGCGAGCAAAAACGGCCCTGACCACTTACCCCTGCCCTTCGGAGTCCCTCCGCTTCCCCAAGCTGAAACAAACTTGCCCTTAACTTTTTTTTTTCCCTGAAAATTAGCCACTCTC
>NC_084665.1:8155000-8255000 GCF_028389875.1 Rhea pennata
CAGGGTCCGGGGTTTATCCCTTTCGGCCAGGATTTACGGCAGTGAAACCAGGGATCGGGCTCTCCGGCATCGTTCACTGCAGTCTACCTGAGCTGGGCAGCGAGAGAAGGAAATGCTGTCCCGCCTTCGGTCACGTACTATTTTCACATGCACATGCAGTATAAAATTAGGAAATTTTGTAAAAGGTCAAACTTGGTATGCACACCAGCCTGGTCTGAAATAAAGCTGTTAAAGAATATGAAGTTACAAGCAAAACATAAATTCGTACATGCTCTAACGTGGGTTTGGGTATATCATTCCCTAAGGCTTCAGGCTGATAACATAGTTACAAAAATCTTTACATTATTGCTGTTTGCTAATTTAATTTACTCAAATTAGCTGTACTGACAACACTAAATAGTATATTAACACAAGTGTTTAAAACCTACAGGAATGCCTGGTTTGCAGCCTGCCAGGAGATCATGCAATACAAAATGTTGAGGCTCTTTCAGTAGCACACATTGCTGAAATGCAGAATTATCGCGCTATAGAGGCAGGCAAGCAGGGCTAAACAGAGCCGTGCCCCCACTGTCTTCTGCTGTTCAGCGTTAGTAAGTTAGCCACACAGAAAAGGAAAAGTGAGGGGGCAAAACTGGCGGATGACACCTTTCGTAGGCTGAGAGGAACCTTTGGAGTCCTGAAAGCAAGAAAACGAGTAACACAGTGACAGAAAACAGTCACCGTTGACAAACACGAGTTCACGCAACCTGGAAAGGATAGATCGAACCTTGTGGTCTCACTCTTGGTCCCAGATTAATGGTGACCATGAGGGGAGAAGAGCACAGTGTCACTGTGGACAAGGAAAGATCTCATCTGAGAGAACAACAACAAAAAAATATATTATTGCTATATCAATAAGGATGGAGAACAATACTGGAAATATTAGCATGCCATTGTATAACAAATCAATAGGATTTTTTACACACATGCTCTATACAGCCGTGGCTATCTTATTGAAGAAGATCCTGGGGGCATAGGAAGTAATTAATGATATGGAACAGCAGCAGTTTGAGACACCGAAAGTCTTCTGGCTTGAGGAGAAGCTGCACAGAAAGGGCCGGAACCGCTCGCTTCCCAGAGGACACGGAAAGCAAGACAGGCAGTTGAGGTCTGGGCCGTGCTGAACGGCACGGAGAAGCTCACCCAGAGGTTTCTGTTCACCTTTTCTCACAGCACAGGACCGACCGACTAGGCTGACAAGGAGGCCAGGCTGCATAAGCATTTCTCTGGGCATAACAGTTATTTTTGGCCCGGACCGGTTTCCCGGCCAGTTCAGCACCCAAGGGCACAGCACCCAAGAGGGACAGCGTGGGAGCTGCCGGCCCTGCGCTGCCGCTGACAGGCCCCACCGCAGCCCCCCAGCTGAAGGGAAAGAGCAACAACGTGGAAACTGTTTTTTTTTTCAACAAACCTATGCAAGATATTGCCCCAAAATGTTAATAAGCCCTAATGCCTAACAGAACTGGGCATACGTAGGGATCATCCAAACTGCAGCACTAGTATAATTAGATGGGCTTGGAAAATGGTTATAAACCTTCATGCACTAGAGCGTGAGTTTAGAATCAAACAGCAGAATTAGAAACCTTCCCTAAGATCTGTTCCTTCCAGAACCGCCACCACATTTGTCATCATCTTTGGCACAAAGGGTAGAGCCACTGCTAGCTACTCAGCACCAGACTCTCCAGACCACTCGTTTGATCCACTGTGACACTTCTTCTGATCCTCCTACTTTTGCAGCACATTTTG
This sequence comes from Rhea pennata, assembly GCF_028389875.1. NCBI lineage: Eukaryota > Metazoa > Chordata > Aves > Rheiformes > Rheidae > Rhea > Rhea pennata. Next base: position 8,156,786 of record NC_084665.1, read on the forward strand.
TGCTCAGTATGACAAATTTCAGTGGTAAGGTTACTTGTATATTAGATGAACATAGGCATAAGAAATTTAAGAGAGAAATCTGGTAAGTCTTAAGCGTTCTAGTTCAGAGCAAAACAGTTTTTTCGGCGGTACGCAGAGACACGTGGAGAGCGCAGGCAATGCAGCAGCACAGCTCTTGCTGAGCCCAATGCACTGGGCACAGGCCATCGAGACCTGCACGACGGCACCTCTCACCACCACCGTTTCACAAACAAAAGGAGCATAAAGTCACAGGGACCTAGAGGACCCCCACCAGCAGGCAGCCTTGCTCCCACCCAAAGTGCCTCCCTTGCACCGCTGCCTCATGTCACAGAAACCTGTTCATGGCCCCAAGGACCTCAGCTTAGCACTTCCAAGGTCTGCAAAACAAGGAGAGAAAGGAGCAGGCAGAACCAGGACAAACGTGCCAACCACCGCATGCCATTTGCTGTATTTAAAGCAGGACACGTCCATTTTCTGTCTTCTTTCTCTCCAGCATTCCCCCACCCCTACACATTTACCTACACCGTCTCTCTCAGTAACGCCTCTCACTCGCACAGCAGTTTAGGACCACGTGAGGCCAGACCGGGTTCCTCCTCTGCAGTCTGAGAGCTGCAGGTGACAAGCGTCCCGAAAGAGTTAAGAGACTGAAGGACAGAGAGACTGTGAATGATAGAACAGATTGTTGGTTTCAACAGACAGATTGTCCCTAGCTATAAAGTTTTCTGTTTTGAATTTCCTCCATTACATTGTAACCAAAAATAATAATATTAAAAATAATTAGACTTTGTTATATATTTATAAGCCAGGAAAAAAACAAGTCTAGATTTCAAACAACACATTATATAACCCCTTTAATTTACCTTCCAATAGGAGATAAAGAACCAGAATTTCAAAGGTATTTTAAATTTTGGAAGTAGACAGGTGCATAGTGTTTTGGGCTTTTTTTTTTCTTTTAGTACACAGCAAAGAGCCTAGGTCCAATTAAATCTTACAAAGAGCCTCTCTGCACCTCAATGTCCTTTAAAATCTACCCTAAAGTCTGGCATCAGGCATTCACACACAATTTCCATTGAAGCCAAGAGCATGTCTGAGGACAAAACTGGGAATTAAATGAATGGACTAAGACAGACTGAGAGTTGTTTCTTAAGTCACTGACTATTCAACCCAAGCCCAAAGGCTGAGTTTTCACTACACAAGTAGTCTGTCAAAAAATTCTGATTGTTAGACATTTGGAGACAAAAAAATACTTCTAAAACCATGGTGATGAAGCTTTATCTTTTTGCCATATGGACACCATGTTTTAAAGGCTATGGCCCATCTTGCCATTTTTGATTTATCAGCCAACTAGCAGCTGACTGGGTTTCTTCTCTGTTACATGGATCCATCCCAGAGCTCTGATTTTCGGCCAGGATTACCTTTCCCATGGCCATGCAACTTTGCCCCATCCAGCTATCATGGATGGCGCCGTCTCAGCAGCTTCTCCCCGAGACCCGGGAGTTGCTTCCCGGGAGCGTCGCTGCAGGCTCTGACGGGCCTTCACGCTTCCAGCACTGGCTCTGCTAGCACCGTTTCCAGCTCATTCAGAAGGTTTCTGTACTAGACCTATTTGGGTACTGGGTTCCAAGAAGCCTTCAATCGAGTCCTCAGACTTTCTCGAGTTAACCCTCTTCTGTTTGCTTTGTGCTTGTCAGCAGCCGAAAGGAAACAAAAGCAAAAACATTCATGAAAATAATGAAATGAAAAAAGGAATGAAGGTGAGTTTTAGAGGACATCTCAAAGGCCCTAAAAATGCCTTGTGCAAGTAAGGCAGAGCTGTAAGCTGAACTAAGGAACCCAATTCGTAAAGAAAGCAAACATCTTTTTGCTCATACCTACGTTAGCCAGCTAACGCTCTCCCTGCCACTAAACGAGCCAGAGGGTCCCATGAAGGGCACAAACCCAGCTCCTCAAGCCAATGAAGATGGGCAATAAACACTTCTCTCCATCTGTTTCTGGTCAGTTTGGTCCTGGGAGGGAGCAAGAGGATGCACTGCTGCCGCACAGCTGCTGGGTTTGAACCTCCCATCCCACGGCTCAGAGGAAGTCCCTGCGCGGCGCGGCTCCCTGGGGATGACCTCGCCTTCAGTGCGGTAATAACCATCCTGCAAGCTCAATTTTTTAAAATGTGGCAGCCTAGAAGTCACCCACAAATCACATAAGCTGTGCAAGCAAACAGCCCCTAAGCATGTAAGTGGCCATTCTGTGCACTTGTGTCCATTAGCAACGCAATTTAAATAGATTACCCACGCTGAAGTCAATAAGAACTTCCAGGTCAGGATTTTTTTTAATATCAGGACACTTACTTCAATGCTTAAATGGGCATTTAGGAGCTTAATTTCAGGCAGTCACTTTTTTAAATTTTGTCCTGCATTTTCTCCTTTCACTGCTTCATTAGTTATATTTCCAGCACAAAGAGGGCATTGCTGCTATAAAGTGGATAGGCTTGTAAGTAGCCTAGACCTTTTGCTATATAATACAGTAAAAAGTATTTTAACGGGGGTTTATATTGTACACAGAGCAACACAGGGTAAGCCAGGGGCGACACACTGAGATCCTTTAAGTAAGCTCACTTTTCCCTTCATATACTTAGAAGTTAATGATTTAGCATTGCAATTTTCCAATAAGAATTACTCTCCAAAACTAGCAGGATGTCATGTAGAGTCAAAGTATTCTGCTTATGACAGTCAGACAAGCTTGCCACAGTTATTGAACTGTTTTACTCTGGTCCACTTCAAAAAGAGGCAGCCAGTAATGTTTCTGAGTACCTTCCTGTTCACGCTCTTAAACACTTGTATGCAAATATTACATCTGGGTGTAGATATCAAGTACAATAGATAAATGCTGAAGGGAAGTTAGCATTCATTAAATTAGTCTGTAGAACTGACAACGTTGATCAGAGATATGTTGGAAAAAGCACATTTGTCTGATTTAGTAGCAGTCTTTTTTTTTTTTTCTGAATAACCATGATATTTATATATACTATCCTGCATGACTGTGTTGCACACTGTGGCTCCCTTGCCATTCCCATACTTCCTGTTAGGTACACATAAAACTCTTTATTTTGGTTTCATTTGCTGTTATTTTCAACTAACTAAAAATATCTTATTGCCCAGGTGTAACATCTGTACATTTTTCTCTGCAGGCTGGATTAGGCGAGCCGTCATCTTTAAATTTCAGCTCCAGATTCAGATTCGTTCTTTAATCAAATCTCTATCTGGGGCATTTGTACTGTGTTTGATAAGGGAGAGCAGTTTCACTCACAAATGGCCAACATACAATTCCACCGTCTGCCAGAAATGTCAGGACATACCAGTTGTTTCTCATACTGCTTCCAATATGAACATAATTTTATTCTTCTTAGCTGATTCAATATCTACTTTCATTTCAATCTCTGAAGACTTCAAGCTTTTGCCCTAAACATAACACCCACACATGAACGTGTGTTCCACAGGCTGGGTCTACTTGGTGAAGCCCCCTATTTTCAAGCAAAAACCAATTGCCATCAAACTTTGACCACCCCAAATCTCTGGATTTTTGCCAGTTCCAGATCCAAATGGCACCATGTTCACCCTTGTAATTCTACAGGCAAGCACTGCAAGGAGTTAAATGACAGAAGCTCTCGGGCAGAATAATATTAACTGCATTTGGCAGCCTCGCCAGTTCTAAACTGAATGTTTTGGCAAAAAAGGATCAGTTATTAAGTTTCATACTAAAAATTAAAAATGAAAATGAAGGAGCCTTTTTAGATATGGCATTGGTAGCTCTTTGTAATTAACCTAGCCTCCTCCCCAGAGAAATTTGGTTTTAATTTAATTTTTAGGGGGATAAGGAGCATTGTTTATTGGTTTCTTTTGGGAAGGCTGTGGGCAAGCACATCAGGAACAGTGAAAATAGTCGGAAATTTTTTTTTTTTCACTCGTGTTGGTTTTGGAGGTTGAAGGGTGGAAACTAGGATAATGGACAATACATAGCGTAAAGGCAAAGACAGGGGATGCAGACCAAAACGAAAGACCCCGAGAGAAGAAAAAAGCAGCAGCAGCAGCAGACTGTCAAGGATTCGAGCCATGCACGCAATTAGATACTACCCAAGGCACGCCCCCCGGAACAGGCAAAGGTGTTGGACCACGCTCAGCCGTGGGCCGGGATGCCACCAGCCGCGTTAGATCGTACGTTACACACGTATCATATATTCCCCTCCGCGGCAAGGCAAGCGGCTCGGGCCAAGCGATGCCGACCTGCAGGGCTTGCTCCCTCGGGTGCCTCACGCGGTACGGCAGCGAGTCCCCGGCAGCTGTGGGACTCCTACCAAAAGCCACTTTTGAGGCATGCCAATGATTAATCATGACGCACAGGATAGCTGGGGGCTTGGCAAACACTTCTCCTCTGACCCTGGGGGATGCTCAACTATACGTTCATCTTCGGGCACCCGTGTGCTCTCACTGGCCTCTCTCAGCTGAGCACCTACAATTCCCTCTGGAGCCTCCGAAAGTCAGACCTGTCGAGATTAAGCTACAGAAGATATAAAAAGCACTGCATAAACGCATGTTGCTTCTGCAACCGCTATCATGCGCTTCGGTTTCCAGGATTTTGAACCTTCTCCCTGTCAGGAGTGCTGCAGAATTAATTTAAGAAAGAAATACTCGTTCCGCATTGCTATCTACCTGCGATTAGAACATACATCCCCCCTGCATAACAAACATCCCCAAAAAATATTTAATTTAATGTTAAGGAATGAACATGAGAACACTTTCAAACTTCTATTTCAATATTTCCGTATAAATAGATAGTTATATTTGTAACATGGTTAAGGAGAACCACATAAGGGCTTTTTTCACCTCTTGTGGAGCAAGATAAGAGCTGAATCGACCAGATGTTTTGCAGGAAACCTCAATTTATTACTTAAGCAAACCTTGCACAAACCAACCACAGTGCCTCAGATTTGTCAAAGGGGCAAGAGTGTTGATATTTTCTGTTTTGCACATTTTTCTATATGGTAGTACAACTCATTACTTAGCCGCTTTCTACCCAAAAAGGGACCTCACCCATGACAACAGAGATATCATCCTAGCTCTCATTGTCAGACTTCTATATTTATAGAAAACTTTTCACCCAGAGGATGATCCAAATGGGAAAAGCAGCCTCCTTTTTTGCAGGTGCTATAATTGTGCCTGCAAGTGCTGCCATTTACACTTCTAAGTTCTAATTAGACTTACAAATCAAGCGCTGGGATGCCAAAATGGTTTCCAAGCCTAGAATAGCATTTGCACTCGCAGCGTTTTTACGCTCAGATCAGTTTGGTACTAGGCAGTGGTGAAGAGGCGCACACCCTGGTCCGAGTAGGCTCTGCGTGGCTTCCCGCACAAGGCAGGAGCTTTGGGTAGGTCCAGCGCTCGCCGTCCAGAAACCGCTCCCAAAGGCCACCACAGCAGCTGGGAACTGCTGGGCAAGCCTCCTCCAACCCTCTTTCCTCGGTTACAGTTTTGCAGTTGCTCCCTTCCCAAAAAAGGCTGCATGCCCCGGGGGCTGCAAGCACACTGGTGGAACTGGCTCATGGGTTACACCGGGTTTCACTGGACTTCTCGCACTAGCAGGGCTGCGCAAAGAGTCCTCGGCATGGTCCAGAGCCAGCCACAGCATTAGTTAGGAGTCAGAAAAAGAAATGTTCTTGGACTGAAACCACGGTAGAGCACCACATCAGCTGCAGCGCACCGAGCACCGTGCTGTGACCGGGAGCACACGTGAACGTTGCACCAGACAAGGCTTTCCAGGGTCAGGCCAGCTTGTGGTAACCTCTCGTTCATGGTCCGGCCCCTCCGCAGGGCTGGGGACCCCTCTGTCCTCCAAACTGCTGAGCAGTTTCGGCAAATCCTATTTCTATGTTTATTCTACGCTTGTTTCTCACAGCTCCTCTCTGACAGTAATCAGTAAAACGTGTTTTCAAGAAGGAAAGCACGGGTGGCTTCCTTTGAGATAGCCCTACTTGGTGGACTATCCAAAACTGGTATTTGTGAGACTGATTAACGCACGCTTCCTCCCCTTGGCTGCCCTGTACTTCACGATCTACCTGATCAGACTCAGCAGCGTTTTCTCCGAAACAGGAAACATCGCTGAGGTCCTCCTTTTTCCTGATACCTTTCTACACCCACACACCCACCTGAAAGACTCGCGCTTCAGTCCCCGCGTGACGAGAGCAGGCGGGAACTCAGGATGCGTGCAAGGCCAGCTCGTCGAAACGTCGGCGGCTCCGGGGGGGGCAGACCACGCGCAGCGCACGCTGCCAGGAGACGGGTAAGGAAGCCAGGAGAGGATCGCATCCGTTTTACAGGAAGGAGCTGAAGGATAGCGCTTTCCTTCGGGGAATTTGCAGCCCGGCTGCAACGCGAGCACACGCACTCAATCAAGCGATATTGTCCTGGCTCGGATGTTATCGGAGCTCTGAGCAACCACAGTTCCCGCTTAAGTCAGTGACTGTTTGGCCTCTGCAGAACCGGGCCTGGTGAGAATGAAAAGACACTCAGTTAGAAAAAGAGGAGGGCTCCAAGCAACCCTGCCTTTGAAAGTGAAAATCCCCAGAAATAGCGTCTTAAAGCCAACATGACTTACTCAGTGTAAATATTATGTTTCCAAGGTCCAAGTCTGAAATGTTCAATTGTATATTGTTTTCATTTCATACATGTATACGTATGCCTGTGTATAAAATATTCTATATTCTCCAGTGTCCCTTGTGATTTCACAATCTCGCTATGATGCACAGCCGTAGAGTGGTTAGCAATGTCATAAATAAAAAAAATTGTGAAATCAAAAGGTCACTTGCATAACTGTCATGGAAAGCAGCGGTAAAATGATTTACAGACACAGGAAACACAATTCGGCAGCAAGGAATTCCTTTGGCAGTTAATAGAATTAATTCAACACGGCACATCACGGCTTAAAGAGGGAGCGCTGAGCGAAAAACAGCTCTTTAGGAAGAAAGATTCGAGGCCAGCCAAGCAACTCGACGAGCGCGCGTTTAACTACGAACCAAAACGCTTTGCTTCAGGAACGATCTCCGGACGCTCGAGCCCAGCGCGCGGGCTCCATCCCCGGGAGCCTGCCGCCGGCCGGGCCGGGCCGGGGGCCCCCACGCCGTCTCCGGAGCACCCCTCGCTGGCTGATCCTCAGCACGGCAGGGTCGAAGGGGAAGGGGTGCGAAAAGCCCCCCGTCGTCACCCGGGCGGAAGGTTTTCCGAGGGCATCCTCCGGGAAGGGCAACCTTTCTGGAGGTAACCCAACTGTGAAGCAATTAAAAAGTGCGCGCAGAGAACAGCAGGAAAAAAAAAACATTAAGTACTTTAAATACTAATAGTCTAATGGTTCTTTAATTTGAAAAACGTATCTTTAAGTGTGCAATAATATGCCATTTTATGTACGTCCCATAGTCAAATTACAAACCCACGTGTGAAAGCAAGCTGAAGTGGCATTTAAAAATAGCCCTCGCTATTACTGCTAGCACATAATAAATTAATGATTGAGCATTTAGCTCTGCCTCCGCCGCGACAGCCCCGTCGCTGGATGAGCAGGATACGCAGGACACGAGCCGGCAGCAAGGCAGCGAGCTGCCAGCGGCGCCCGACCGCCGCCTCCACCCGGGCTCCGGCCGGCAGCCCTCGGGAGGGCCCAGGGACACCCGTCCTCCGGGACCCGCTCTCGCTCCCGGAGCGGGGCGCGCGGAGCGGAGCAGGTCCCGGCGCTCGCGAGCCCGAGCGGCGCTGGACGCGCCGGGGCCGCCTGCGGCACCCGGGCCCGAGCGCCGGCCGGCCGGCGCGCTCCTCCGCCGGGTGACACCCACCACTTCTTTTTATTGTTATTATTATTATTATTATTTCCCCCCCTCCTTTCAGCCCTGAATGGCAATTAGGAAAAGGTTAACCGAGTGTCTTTCTCCTAGGAATCCTCTTCCTCTTTTCAAAATAACAGCGTTAGCAGAAGAAAATCCCAGATTAGGCTAACAGGTAGGAGCGTGGTGCAGCCCTGGGAGATGCTGTTGGAAGTGGGGAGATTGGGAGAATCATCCCAGCGGGAGACTAATACTCATCATTCGGAGCTGCAGCTGAGGCCCATTTGAGTGACAGGCAGCCGGGAGCTGAAAGAGCCGCTCATATCCCACAACTGCTGGCATGCAGACTTGAAAGAGATTTATTTCAGGATAATTAGCTGGGAGTATTAAAGGTGGCAGGAAAGATCTGCAATTACTGTTTAGCAAACAGAATGGAGGCAAAAAAAAAAAAAAAAAAGGAGAGCCAAAAATGAAATTAAAAGACCCAAATATTTCTCCACTTGAAAGTTGTTAAATAATTGAAAAAGTTCAAAGCAACTTTATTGTATTCAAAGTAGTGAATCTGATGGGGCCGGGGGTGGGGGGAAGGATGCAGGTCGGTGATACACAACCAGCTAAATCTTTTCCCAGACTGAGCTTTGCAAGCAGAACATTTTATAACTTATCCAGTATCTGGCAAACAAGCACTTTCTCCATCTCGCTCCCTACTCTTACGTCCCTTTGGCAACAGGGGCAGGTTTTCCCCGCTACAATGCATTTGCAGTGCTAAAAAAAATAGAAAAAAAACACTGCACCCGCAGATGTCAGGAGCGCCAGTCCCTCCCCACTCTCCCACCCCATCCCTGCTTTGAGAAGAGCCTGCACTCGCGATGCTCACTGGTAAGGGGACACCAACTCCCCCTCGGTCCGCAGGTACCCACGCGGGCTGCAGCACGTCAGCAATGCGGGGCTGCTTCTCGCCCCGGCCTCCGGCTCTGCCCTCCTGCCCCGGCTCTGGCCAGACTGTGACCCCGGCAAGCCGTGACCGCGTTACCGAGCGCGGACGTGCGACGCGCTGGCTGGAGCGCGGGAGGAGGCAACACCCCTTGTGAAAGTATGCAGGGAATTTTATGGAGCTGGCCGGGTTTAGCTCTTTCAAAATTACGTTATTGACTTGGAGTTTTAAGGAGGGTTTTCCTCCTTGTCATGCTGACAGATTTCACTCTTTTTCAAGAGAGACGTATTTTACGGGAGCTAATCTGAGAAGGGATGCTGCTGATACTAATGAGCATTTTAAAGCACGGGCTCTGAGAAGAAGTTCCCTGAGATTAGAGTGACACCAGACTATTGGAGAACTGCAGTTTTCCTTCATTATGGAAACAGCAACACAGGTGCCATCTGCATTTATTATATGGTGGGGCAGGAGGGGGAGGGCCTGCTTCTCAAAAAGGCATCTTCCTTGTGGAAACTGGGCTAAGAAAACTAAACAAGGATTGGAAATGGCAGTCTTCAGACTAATTCAGTATTTCCTTATATCAGCCCGGATAAGCTTTATTCAGCTATGTCCATGCATCCTGGCAGTTGCTGGCATCACACATGAGAGCATTTGTGCCAAATGTAAATAAAGTTCCCCCAACAAACACAGCCTCAAAGCGTCTGAGATTTTCATCGGGCTTCAAGACTCATTGTTGCTGAGGCTCATGCTGCTCTTTCAAAACAAGGGGCCTTTTTTGCATGTTGCTCAATGATCTACAGTATTCTAAAATCATCTATTTATTTATACTCTATTCTGGGATTTGCCCTCTGTGATAAAAACACTGTTTGAATTGTGTGGACAGCAGTGTGGAAATAACAGTGCTGCCTGGCCCACTTTGCACGGGTTAGATAAAGATGGGGAAAGCCAAAATGATTTTTAGTTGTGCAGAATCAGACCATTGCAGGAATAAAAGGAAAAGCCAAATAAAGTAGCAAGATTGGGACTGTGTTGCCAGATAGGTCATGTTGCAGTTGGACACTGAATGCTTGTTATACACAAAGGCACGTTTTGGCTAAAATGAAGGACGAAACCAGAATATCTTGGATAGAGCTGTTTGGGATTTTTTTTAAAAAAAAAAAAAAAAAAAACAAGAAAAGAAAAAAACAAACACATTTCCCCACTGAATCCAAAACACTTTGTTAAAATACACCAATTTCAGCTCCTCAGCTTCAGGATGAAATTTCTGATCCAGACAAACGAGACAAAAAGATGTTCTGCAATAGCAGAAAGCAAGTCATTGAGGCCGTTCCCCTGGGTCACGAGAAACCCAGTTTCGAGACCCTGTTTCTGCCTGCCTGACACGGCCAAGGGCAGGCAGCTGCCGTCCCCGTCCGCCGCAGCGGGCTGCGAGCGGGCTCTGGGCCAGCAGCTGCACCACCCGGCCGGGGCAAGACATGCCAGGTCAAGCCTGGTGCCTCCATGTAAAAAAAAAAAAAAAAAAAAAAAAAAAATCTTACAGAGCAAGAAAAGTAGAAAACTACTCCCTTGCAGGTCTGCTCTCCCAGCCAAGTGAGTCAACACACCATCACAGTGATGAGAGAGGAGATGACCTCAGAGATGCTTCCAGCTCTCAACGCAAGGAGCACAGGATGGTCTGGGGCATATGGCCCTTCCGTGGAAAGGGCGGCAGGCTCCATCCCTTGTCACGCTACAAGCCGGGCTAAGAGCTCAGGGAAGTCTTTTGGCTCAGGATATGCAAACTGAACTCAGTGAAAACACTAATTGCTCAAAACTTTGGAAAAATTCAAGGCTCTTATTAGGTACCTAAATAAGGATTGCAACACTGTATTTTAAAGCAACGACCTCTTAAACTACTATTTTTCCTTTTGTAAAATGCAGCCAGCCAGGTACCTCTATCATTTTCTTCCTCCAAGCTGTAAGCTCGATAGTCCAGGAATGACCATTTTCTATGTATCTACACACACTTAGTACTGCAGAGCCTGGCACACTGTGGCTGTTAACTGTGCTACCACTGTAGAAATGACCAGCACTTACCCACGTTGGAGGTGTACGAGGTTTCATTCAGCACTTACAGAAAGTCCCTAGATCTTCAGAAGGCCCCTATAAATAGTATTTGTATATGATTTCTCTCTAGCACATCAAGACACCCCAAGAAAACCATGCCCGTATCCTGGCTTTCACCTCCCTTTCTCCTGCGCTGCAACCCCAGGCGTGGCAGCAGCTCCCCTTGCACAGGTCACCCCAACAGAAACGCCACCACAGATGGATGGTCTTGCAGGTGATTTACTCTGAAGTTGCCAGATACGGTATAGGACTGTCAACTCACGACCAGTTCTCATCCACATCACAGGCTATGTCACTCCCCAAATCCTTCACACTGCAAAGAAACAGCCTCGGAAATGGCTCTTTCACCTCGCAGGGGCTGCTCGGGCATTATCAGAGGTTTCAGCGAAGGAGATGAGGTACGAAACGCCAGAGATCTGCTCTCCTCTCCGGAGAGGGACACAAGCGCGGTCAAAGCAAGTCATCTGCCGGTGCCAGCGCTTCGACCCTGCAGTCCAGCCGTGCCGGCCCGCGACCAAGCAGTCCCACGGCAGGACCGCACGCAATGACCCCCAACGTCCCCGCTCCCTCCCCGGCCTGCAGAAATCACGTGATTTCTCTCCCTCGGCTCCCCAGTGTATAAATAGAAGGATGATACTCTTTCTTTCACTCTTGTGTGGATTAATTATTTAATATTTGTAAAGCACTTCAAAGATGAGAAACGCTAAGCATTATTATTACCCACATCAATAGGACTACGAGGGCTTTATCTCATCTTTATAAACTTCCCTGAGAACAACCAGGGAACGTAATGAAATTGCTGTCTGAACACAAGAGGTGGGGAAGGCGCTCCACTACTCGCCTGGAAAGCAAACGCATCCGAAACCAGGCAGAACCGGCCCCTCACGGCTCGCAGGGAGTTAAACCGATTCCGCTGAAGTAACCGGAATATGGAAGATACGTGACAGCGTTCGAGCTCCTTCCCCGTCTTCCGTCAGCGAAGCAAGGGGGGAACCCAGCCTGGCGCTGGGGCTGGAGGTGGAGGACATCACCGGACCCGAAGGGAGAGGTCGGGGCCAGGAAAAGCAGCACGAGATGACACCCGAACATGCCTAAGGCAGCCAGTAGCCTTCAACAGGGAGGACAGTCTCCACATGAAAGTTGATACGTAACGTGGAGGGGGGGGGATAAAAAGGCAAATAAAGAATGCCCCTTCGCTTGCTCTTCATCCTGCACCTTTCCTCCTCACCTTCATCATCCACATTATCAGTTCATTCCAGAAGACTGGGGAATCGCAGCTTACGCTTAGAAAACGATCAGCAAATATTCATGTGATCTTTGTCTCTTAATATCAGCTCACTTATTTTCATAGTTTGGCTTACAAACTGTTCACACCTTAAACTACTTAGAAAATATTTTCTTTTCACTGTCAGACTTAGAAGTTGAAGTAAATATAAAATATAAATATTTTATATAATTTAATGAGCAGAATCATAAGCACAGTTCTTCTACAGTACTCAGTGGAATATTACATCATAAAAAAAGGAGTATTTTTAATCGTTAGACTTGAGGCTCCCACCACCTTAGAGATATATTTTTATTATCGTGGCAGCTCAGTCAGAGCCCAATGCAGCTAAGAGCTCAGCTCCTGGACTTCATCGGGACTTGGAGCCAAACGCCTTTTAAAAACACCATCGTTTTTGCGAGGTACTGCTTCGTAAAGGTGAGAAGCGTGATGGTTCAGGGCTCAGGACCAGGGTCGGAAGCACCAGGATTTAATTACGCCACCGCGCGCGCACATGGGAAACCCACGGGCTCCAGCAGGAGCGGCGGGAACACAACCGGCCCCGAAAGCTGGCACGGGGACTGGGCCGCCGACTTCCCTGCTCAGCCTACAGCCAGCTCCAGGGTACATCATTCCTCTCCTCCATTGCCCAGGCTGTGCCCCTGCCTCAGTTTCTCACTCACCAAACACAAAGGAATCAATCTGAACCTCTTTCACAGGAACTCTGATGCTTAACTCACATCCAGCGAAGCACCTCACTCAGCTAAAGGTAGTACCAAAAATGCACGAGGGAGGAAATATCTGCAGCAGCGCACGTGTCCATGTGCACAGAAACACATTTTCTTCTACTTGTCAGTGCCAACCAACTTTAAATGCAAATCACATACACAACTATTTTTATCATTGAAACTATTAACAAGAAACAGAAATACAACACACACTGTTTCTGGGTTCTAATTTAATCTAACAAATTTCAAACATCTTTGCTGTAAGTATTTCCTAGTGCCATAATCCTCCAGGAGAGGATCTCCTCTCCTGCTCAGATTTACACCAATATCTAATGTAATTTTCTTAACGATGCATTGATGAAATAACTATTTTTCAAAGCACCAAGATCTTCCTTGTTTCTCTGACTTGAAAAAGACACAATCATCAACTTAGCTACTGTATTTAAAAATTGCACCTGACTGCTGTAGTAAATTCATGTCATGCTTTTTTATGATAGATAGTATTTCAGAGACAGAGCCCCTGAATAGAACAAAAAGAACCGGTTTAGACACACAATTTTCGCTGAGAAGTTCAGCTGTTTGAATTCAGATGCATGCTGTACATAAGAGACAGCCTGAACCTGGCAGCAAAGCAAAAGGAGACTGAAACGCATCCACGCTGAAGTCCTGTGTGCCTTCAACTCGCCCAGAAACGCAGCTTGCCCACGCGCTCACTTACAAGCAGAGCTAATTGATCCGGTATCAGAGGTGAACTGCAACGCGGTGCCTTGCTTGCTACAGGTCGCATGTAAATTGAAAACCTGGTTGTCTGGTTTTGGTGGAGTCTCACGTTTCCTGCCACCGCCTAGCTGGGCTTTGCTCACCCTCCTCATGCCACAGCGCTGTTCAGATGGGTATTCTGACCTCTGACAAACCCCTGCAGTACCACAGCATTTTCATCAGCAACGCGGGAGAAAGTTTTTGTGTGTGTGAGGTTTTTCCAACAGACTTAAGGCAGTGACAGGTTGCCGACTGAAACAAGTGGAAGACTTGCCTACTTGGCGACTGTCCTTTGATTCGAGAATGAATGTCGCCACTTTGCAAACAAAGATGATGATTAAAAAGCATCCTTTTTCCCAGAGTGCTCATGTAGTGCTGCAGTGCTCTCAACCCCCTACTAAGAGCTCCAGAAGAATACCAAAATGCAAGTGGGCACTCTTTGTTGGCTTTGTTTTATAAGCCAGGGCAACCCAAAGAAAACAGAGCATCCAGGCCAGGTGTTCCTGCTTGGCAAAATAATGGGGACAGATTGATATGATCTGGAGGTAAAGGACATTAACGTCTTCAGGCCTTCCAGCGGCACGCAGCCAGGGAAGCGTCGGAGAGGGCTCGGCGCGCTGTCCGAGACTAGCGCGCTGTCTCGGACCCCTCGCTCCGAGAGCTCTCGTTACCAGGCTGGTCTGCCAGGCAGGTGTTCCTGTAACTTACAACAGAATAAATAAGAAGCTGAATGGGAGAACAAGATGGACCACTTGCATTATTGATTTAGTATGGCCAGCTGACGATACTGTGAGCCCTCTTTTATTTATTTTCACAAGGTACATCTTTCTCCAAACTGAATTGTCTTTGATTTAAAAGCAGGATTTTTCTATGAAACTGAATCCCATCTATGCCCAGCTGTCAGGCCGACTGGTCTCTGCTACCCACTGAGGCAGGCTTTTGTGCTACAGAAACGAAGACAAGGACAGTGCTGTGAACATAATTTTTGATCATCCCTGTTTAAATATGCTGCATGTCAATCAAAGAAGTTTGAAGCACATTATAATTACAAAATGTGTCCCTGCTATATAATCAGTATTGTTTGTTATAGTAGATTGAACTGGGATAACTCCTTCAATACGTAATCCACAAAACTTGTACACGGTAATTTTATAACTAGGTAAAAAGTGCATTGGAGACATAAACCCAAATAAAAGGTTAAAATGTATTAAGGAAAATGTATATCCTTATTGATAATATAGATGCTTACTTGAGTGAGTAAGCAGTCGCAGAGGAAAGAGGAGGACCAACACGAGCCAAGAAGCCAAAAGGAGAAGACTTTGGGGCAGTTTCAGCGGGGTGATGTCCCTTTGTACTCACAGCCAGCTGTGAATTTGCAGAGGTGTCAGGTAGCCTGCATGCTCTGATCACACCCTGCTGCCCACATTTTACTTGCATTCACTCTCTTTAGGATGAAACTGTACCCACTACCTCCTCTCCTCCAGGTATTAGGCAAAATTCTGGAGAGGGAAAGGTGAAGATCAGCTGTATCTTCTCTTCAAAAGCAGGAAAAGGATGTCAGAGCTCAGAGGTGCAGGGACGCACCTACACAGCAGCGAAGGGCAGAGGCAGAAAAAAAAAAGAGTTTAGTTGTTTCTCACACTAAGCTAGTAATTTTATCCAATGATTACGTACCACAGTATGACCACACTGCCCCGCAGCTATGAAATACCACTTGTCTCAGCCTCAGCATGACTTAAAAGCGCTATTGGCCATGGGTAACAGACCAGTGGGTTGGAAATGGTTAGAGAATGTTAAATAACTGTCCCCATTCCCACGTGGTTAGTACCCACACTGTTCTTGGGCCCCTTTCTTTCTCGTGAATAAAGAGCTACGCACAAGTCTCGCTTTTGCTCCTGGTCAGAGCTAAAGTGAGCCGTTCTTCAATGTATGTTGTCATTCTGGTACTAATAAAATGTGATGGTCTAATTGTATTAGCAATTTCCCATCATATTATATTAATATGCATCATACTAGTATCCATTTTCACTAATGTGACATGAAAGGCAGTAATTTGATTACTTTTCTGTATGATTACAGGGAGGGATTTGGCCTTCTGGATGGGCCATCCTCTGGGCAGCCAGAGCACTGAGCTCTGCTCCTGGCTTCGTCTTTAACACACTGCTTGACCTCAAGTAAGTGTCTTACCCTTTCGGTATCTCAATGCCACAGCTGTCAAATATACAGCTTGTAAATTTTGGGGGAACCTTGGACAAAAGGTCCAAAGGAGCCATTAGACATATGAAAGGATGAGCTGAAATGGTGTTAGATGTCTGTTTACCTACATGCACTCTAATATTTCCTGAAATGACTAATTAAAATTTCCATTAAAGTTTATGGAAACATTCACATAGCTAAGGCAGTCTTACCTACGGCAGGTGCCTCAGCCCTGACAATGTACATAAATGATATTGTCTCTTGGTTTATACAGTATGCCTTTTACAATAATACTTTCCTCTCCTGTGAGCAAACCTCACTCTTTAGCTCTTAGAGCCCTTCTGCTACCACGTTCTTTCTGCTGTAAACTTTAAAGAGGTAAATACAGATGCTTATATCTCCACCTGCAAAGTGCCTAGTGCAGTTGCATACTTTGAGGATGATGATGTTATTCTGCAGATTTCACTTCAGTTCCAAGCTAAGGATTTTCTTTTTTCTTGCAGCCTTGGGCAAATAATATAATATCTGTGTGCCTGGGCTACAGCTGTAAAATGGGAATAATATATATTTTTCCTCTCATGCTTTGCAAGTTTTTTGTAGCAGAGGCTGTGTCTTATCATGGCTATTTACAGCCACCAAGGCAATCTTGACAGGTCCGTAGCATAAACAAACAACCCAGCATCCTCTCCATATAAGCAGCCTTCAGAAAATATGCCACAGACTCGTGATGCTGCCACCACTTCTTTTTTCTAATTAAAGAGCTGATGACACCAGAAATATTTCTGCAGGACAGTTCACCAGATGAGGCAGCACCTGCAGTGCCAGTGAAGTCAGGAGCTCTCAGGGGGTTCGGTGTCCATGTGCCTTCACAGAAGGATTCATTCATGTTCAACATGAACACTGCTCCAGCTCCTTTCCTTGTTCCCACTAAGAAATGGGGTGCAAAGTCTGAGGGAATTGGCAGGCAGAATAAAATAATTTGCACAATAGGGGAGATAGGGAGAAGAAGAAAACTCTTAACTAAATGTATTGGTGTTTTTCGTCTAGTTCACCTGGTGCTGCTTTCCATTCCAATTTCACCTACTCCATAGCAAAGACTTCTGTTAAATCATGCAACTTTTGATAGTCCCATGATGCTAGTTTTCTTCCATGCCCAGAAGGATAGACAAAAATCATACAGCAGCTCAGTTTACTATAGAACAATAAACTATAGGAAGTGTGCCATAAATCCTAGTAATGTATATGAACGAAGGCAGCATCTCCGAGGTCAGAGTCAGAGCTTCTTGGGAATTTTCAGACAAAAGATTTTTCATCAGAAATTGCTGATTCACTGAAACCGAAGTTTTTCCATAAAACAAACCAATCTCACTGAAACTTTCATTAGGGAAGATCTCTCTGACCCTAGATAGAATTAATGATCAAAACAAGAGAGGCAGAAGCCTTCCCTGAAATTACCCAAAGGCTACAGCTTTCTCCTGGACCATGAGGGACCCAGCATTCACACCTTTCTACACATAGCACAGACCTACACACACTGGGATACAGCAATCCTGCAACCTCCTTTGCTGGAACAGATGTACCTGGTATAAGAAATTATATAATCTTTCCACTCGGGAGACTGATCCTGTAAGGCCAGTGGTGAGAGCTCTCACCAAGGGCAGGAGCGCAGAGCCTTTTCTCTACGTATCTCCTACTCTGGCATCTGCTGATTCTTGCATACACTGTTCCGTTTTTAATGCTGAGGGGAACCACCCCAACAGGAGGGACAAAGTCCACCCCTAATGCTCAGACTTACTTTCTCCATTTCTTATTTTGCCAGCCAAGGATTCTCCATCCCTCCCCCTCCTTTTCCTCCCTCGCAAGTCTCTCTGCCCCTCTCCAGCCCTTCTCCTGTCATCTGTTACCTCCTGAGCACAAAGAATAACTACAGCAAAGACCCCGAAGATACAAGATGCAGGCACAGTAGTAAATCGTACTCAACTCCGAGTCCCGGGGGACAGAGCCTGTGCTGTGGGATGGGATTCGGGGCTCTGGCAGGCCAGATATACGAGCCAGGGGGGACGGAGGAAGAACCAATGTATTTATCTCCCTCATTCATCTTTCAAACTTAACCCAAACCAAAACTCCCTCTGGGTTCAGAAAAGTTCACTTAGAGCCTCTTTAACTCAGGATGACTAACACTTGAGTCTTTGAGCAGTCCCATTAGGCAGCAATGTATTCACACAGATGAACACTTATTCCCCGGAGCAGTCCTGTTGGGCTCAGCTGAACTACTTGTGTGACCAAGTTGTTCCCCAATGGGTACAAAATGGGTTAACAGTCTGGCCTCAGGAAACAGCGATGATTATTTTTAATGTATCAGGGGAAAGAATCTGGTCCTCCACTATTTTCAGTACTTTCCCACTTCAGCTTTTAGCAGAAACATTCACAAAACAGAGCTACCTGGACTCAAATACCTGCCCTGACAAAGATCGCAGCTGGCATACATCCCAACGGATGCACGTCTCCCACGTACAGCGCCAGAACCAGGGATAAGAGGCCTCCATTTTCCCCTTCAGGCTGTCTTTTACTTCTTGTTAATGGTTAACGAGCAGAAATATCCAAATACCCCAGGATGCTATGAAGTATTTTTGGAACAGTCAGAAACAGAAAGTACCTTACAACCCTGTGAAACAACCTCCTCATGAACAACTTATAGCCTGACTTTCAGACCAGATGCCTTTAGGTAAGGTTCTGATGCGCCTCCATAGCTTCAAATACTCAGTAACAGACCACTAATAGAAGGTCTGTTCTGCAGAACAGAATACTGTAGAAGGTCTATTTACCACTAAAAGTATACTTTCCATCCACTTTTAGAGATTATTTTTGTTTGGAGATAGGTAAAATGACTTCCATATATAAGGAACACATTAGTGTGATTTTCAGAGCATTTGGTGTCATCCTAAACTTACGTTCTTCAGAGCTATGAGATTTTCATTGGGATGGTACCAACTCCAATGCAGCATGAAGTTAGCCTCTAGTACTTTGGAAATCCTGTGTCCTGTCCGAGACTAAGGCTATGTGCCTCTGTTTAGTCCCCTTCAGCCTCTGAGCCCTGCAGGCACAAATCCAATTGCATCAGTGCGATATCCTCCTCCCACCAGCTTGCAACATTTATTTTCTTGTTGGCTCTTCCAGTAATCAAAATTGCCAACCAGTATTAAATATGAAGTGGTCTGTGTCGATCACCTACCCGCTTGCCCAGATGGAGCATGTACGCAAGAACAGCTACCAGACTGAGAGAGCCCTCAGGAAAGACCCGGGTGAGATTCAAACCACTATCCTGGAATCAATTAGAACAAGCAGCCAGGCCCCACCTCAACGTCCTGAGTGGGCTTTGGAGCAGACATCATCTCACTAGAGCTATGCCAAACACATACTGAGACAACTGAGCTTGGCCCTTAGCACTGAACCCCTGAGGTTCTTGCTTGCAACACTTCTATACGTCATGAATATGATGTATCCTATCACGAACGTGAAGGTTTTTCTCACCCTGCTTTCCAGGAACATCTACATTTCCCACTTTGTCAGTTCAGAGGGCTCTGTGTGCTCCTCTCTGAGAAATCCATTGTGGAAAAAAAGGTTTGCTGATGGTGAAAATAATAGATAAATTCAAAAAATCTATTTAAAGGACTGGGAGAAAACATGAATGAAGAAAGCAAGCAAGAAGTTTCTCTGGATACCTTCATCCTGAAGCTGAGTGAATTTCCAAGAGCCCAGCACGAAGGCCAACACCACAAGACCCAAATGAGCATCTGGATAGTTCCTGAGCCACTGCCTGCATCCAGGAAAACAACTAACCGGCAGGTCATTTTACAGATACACAAACCACCAATTTTACTTGAAACAATGTATTTCTCTGCCTTTTTTTCTTTGAAAAGTATGAACACCAAAAGTGATAGTTCTGCTCCTTTCCTTGTCTTTGTTCACAGTCAGCAGAACTTCCCAGAAATGTGCTGAGCTTTACAATGAAGTTGGGCAGGAAGTGCTTATGGGCCCTGATTTTCCCAATTTTTTTTTTCCAGTTTTAGTTCCGAGTGAGTTTTCATGCCTAAGTAAAAGCGGCTTATGTAATAAAAGAGCTGAGAGCCTCTTACAGCTCCAGCAGTGCTATTGGGTGCTGCTATAATAAATCAAAATCAGTTATGTAAAATGTAAAATTATCATTGGAAAATCACTCTCTTTGAATAATTCAGTCATTGACTTTCACATCAAACAACCATTCCAGCCACCCACACACACAGTTCAGTCTCATGCTTAGTCTTAAACTCTCTTTAATTATCAGCATTAACCTATCACATTACTATTTCATTCTTATTTCATGTTGGGGGAGGGGTCAGTGATTTGATAAATCACAATGAACTAGAAGACTTTGAGCTGTCCTTCTGCTCCTCTTCCGCAGTTTCCTTCGTCAGCTGGCGACTGCGAACTCTGCAGGCCTGCCTTCGTCCTGAGCAAGAGCAAGGATGGATAAGCAGCACGCCTCATGATAAATGCTTCTTCAGTGTCGCTCAAAAACTCAGCGTGAAGAAGTTTTCATGCAGAACAGCATTCCTGTCCCTGATCATTTCACCAAGCCTCAGCATCTCAGTAAGCTGTAGCTTAGTGTAGAGCATCTCCATGTGTTCACACCTATCCCCCAGCTAATTTTGCTCTCAAATAAAACCTCGGTAAACCTGTTCTCCACGTGCTACTTTTGTTGAACGTTAAAAATAACGTACAAGTATCCTTTTCTAGATGCTCTAGAAAAGCTCTAGAGAGCTTTTTCCAGGAAAGCTCCCTCGTTAATCAGCAAGCCAGACAAACCTTGCATCACCCCTTCTCTTGGTGTTAACAGCCTCTCGCATCCAATCCCAGGGGCCAGGCAGGGTGGTTTCGGCACCGTGGTTCGAGGTGCTGGCTCTCCAGCCGGCTTGGGGCCACCACCACAAAAGGAGGGCAGCCCCGCTTGCACCAAATCCGCCTCTGGTCCCACTGGTCGGTGGTGGCCCTAAAGGGTGAGGGCGGCACTCAAAGGCAGCGAGGGGGGCGGTGGTGGCAGGGCCGAAGGGCTCGCAGGAGAAGGGGGGACGTGGGGAGGACCGCGCGCCTGCCGACGCAAGCAGCCCCGGCTTCAAGGGGGGCGATGCAGCAGCCGCCTCCTGCTTTCCCAATGCCAGGCACCGGCTGAAAGACCTCGAGCAGATCTGGGCAGAAAAGTTCTCCCTTTGTCTTCAACTGCAATTAAGTTGGTGCTGCGCAGTTTTCAAACAATGTCATTTATAGACAGCTTGCGTGATGGGTGGCATGTGCTTCGGTGGCAAGGGAGGCGAGAAGCAGAACAGGAGCCCAGTGTGTTCTCTTTTTTTTCCCCTTTAGAATCCCGTATGTGTGGAATAGGGAATGCACTGGGATTGCAGGGATCTCCCCCGTCTCCCCAGACAGGCCAGAAGTTTAAAGCATTTATCCAGAGCTCAAGTTTACTCGCGTTACATTATAAGTCATTATTTTCCTGTACTTTGACAACATGTTTAAGTTAGTTTCACATTTTATTTGTCTATTGAGCTCCCTAAGTTAGGGAAATTAGTATTGTGCGTGCGGTTTGATTTAATTAGTAATTGGGGAAATAGGTCTGGCATGTTTCATGGAGGCTTGGGGAAATTGTCAATTAGCATTGTGTTAATTGGTGTCTGCTGTCCTTGCTTTTTAGTTTTTAACCCCTTTTACCTTGTTCCCACTTTCAGTATGTAAAATCTGGCTGCTTATTATTCTTTAAGTAAAGGATTAATTGCTTCAATTCCTGCCTGTGCTCGGTGTCCTTTTTCCCCTCGTGTGGTGGGATTTGTGCATGTCTGTAGGGTAGGCTTGCCGATTTCTTTCATAACCAGTCCTCCTGGCATTTATTTTAGAGATTTCAGAAGAGTTATCCCACTGAGCCCTGAATGACCTCTGTTTAGAGCAAGGGTTGGGGTGTTTTTCCCCTGCCTTCAATAATAGTACTATCTGTTCTTTAATGCAGTACACGACCTCTTAAAATTACTTGTGTATTTGGAGTTTACTAGAAACCTAAAAAGTACATGATAAGACCACTGCAATGAAATTCAGCAACTGGGAAAAGGCAGTCTCCTTCCTGACACTGTAATGGGGCCAGACTGAGCCCCTTTTCCACATCTTCAATCTAGCATAACCAGAAACAGCCAGTAGCACAGAGTTTGCCCTCTGAGGTGCAATCCTGCATCTTTATCTCCGACCGCTATCTTTAAAGAAGGCCTTCGGTGTCGCTCCATCTTCCTACAACAACAACAAACTGCCTCATTGCCAAGAAGGTAGATCCCAACCAGCATTTCTAAGTTTTCCACCTCTGCAATCGTACAAAAACAGCCACGCAGAAGCGGTGAAAGCCACCCCTGGAAAGCTGCTGCCAGCAGCGTACGTGGCGCTGCGGGCACCATCCCAGCACGGGCGGCACCGAGCAGCGCAAAACCGCGATTCGCACGAGGCGTGGGCACAGGCTCAGACGATTCCCTCACTATCGATCAGCAAGCAAACGAGAGCACTGAACAGGAAGTAGGGGAAGGAGGAATCTTCTAATTTCTGAAACAACTTTTCCTCCTTGTGACTCCTCGTCTCTTCCTCCACACCTTCCCAAACCCCTCAAGCCCCTACGCGTAAGAAGCTACAGTCCTTAGAGGACGTGGATAAGGGTATGTCTGCAGAAACAAGACAAGCACGTTGCAAGAGCAGCTCAGCTCATGCCAGGCATTTATTCTCCATCTCTGGAAAATCTGCAGCTGAACGGCCTGGAAGAGGTTTGGGGTTTACTGTTGTTTAATAAAAAAAAAAATCAATTAACTAGCTTTGAAAAAAAATGCTGTCAAGTGACTGATAAATTCCAGTATCTAAGTAGGTAAAATGTATTCGATAGATAACTGTAGCAAATCTGAATATTCTGACTTTTTTTCCTCATTAAGAACTCCTCTGCTCCTGGGTTTGTACTGCACTTGATTCTTGGCATAGAAAACTTCCACCCAAGAGTAACTTGTGTTTTATTTTAATCATCAAAAATCCATTTGGTCCTCTATAAATTAATACGAGCTGAAAATAGAAGCGACGTGATCTCTGCAGAGTCCCTGGTGGACATTTGTCCAGATCACAAAACCGGCATACACTTCAGTACAATTAGCAGTCTTTGCTCCAGAGAGGCCCAGGCCTGGGAGAACTGGGTATTGCAGGTCAAAACTGAAGGGTATTGGCAAGGAGCGGTGTGGGAAAGCTTTGCGCGGTGCCTGCTCTCGCTAGGCTTGGCTCTCACCCGCGCCGTTAATCACTCACTCTGACGAGCACCAAAATTGCATACAAGTTACAAAACAAAAAAATTGAAAAGAAAACTATTGTTGACAAATGAAAGACAACCAAGAAAGGGGAAGCTCACTGCAAAGTAGAAAATCAACTTTGATATGTATGGCACCAGCCAAAGAAAGTGAGGGTGATTCAATTGAAAAGCTCACGCTGCGCTCTTAATTTGCGTTATTCTATGTCCAGCTATAAACTAGAGGTTTGGATCAATGCCTGGTGGGAATAATTAATTAATCGTTAATTATTAATGATAACTGAGGTCCTGATCCTGCAAGCAGATATGCATACACTTAGCTTTAGGACATCCATGTACGCAAGGTTAAGACACTTGTAATCGTTTCCAGGAATTAAACTTCCAGAGTATGAAATGTTTCTGCAACATTTTCAACTAACGTATCTCCAACTCAGAAAAGCTTTTTATTTACATATCCACTTCAGAGATGGAAAGGAAAGGAAAAGGATAGGTTGTTCGGGTGGGCGGCAGACTGAAAAGCAGAGGCAGGCGAGCTGGTGGGGCGAGGGAAGGGGGCACGCGAGCAGCCCCGCCAGCGTCGGAGCGGAGGCGCCCGCCGGACCGGGGCGCGAAGCGGCGCGGGGCTCGCTCGGGCCGCGGCGTTCGCCCCGCGGGGGCGATGCTCCGGCACGCGCCCGGCGGGAGAACGGGAGCGGAGGACAGGACTCTGCTTTCCCGGCGGCAACCTGGCTAGGCACGCCTGCCTAAGTACGACGAGGGGCGTTCAGGTGCAAGCCCCCGGACGCAAACCGCAGCCCTTTCACTGAACCCAAACGTTTACCACTTGGGGAGGACGGACAGACAGGAATTCAGCCCAGGAGTGACGCTTTGCAGCCGTCCGCGATATTCCGGGCTCAAAGGAAACGCGAAGGCAGTGACGAGATCTTACTTCCAGCACAGCAACTGTATTTTACGCTAAGCGAGACGCTGACTCCGCGCGCGGCGGAGACCCCAGTAATCCTTTCTGAATAGAAGGGTGCACAGCTGAAGGGTATATTATCCTGGGGTGCAAAGTGTAAACAAACGTGGACTCCTTTGATACGCCAAGGTTTTTATGAGTTCTCAGTGGGATGCTAGGAAAAACAAGTAGCACTTGAGAGCTGGCGTTTTATAGTCATGAGTGGGATACACAGCATGGGGAGGTTGCGCTGGACTCCTTAATGATCCTCCTCTTAGCACAGCGAGTTTTATGCCAGCAGTATCCCTGCAAATCAAAAGGCGAGCAGGACTAATTGCCCACCAAGGACTGGGTCCCATGCCTCGGTGCAAGTACCTCCCGCCCCCAGGAAATAACCGCAGACGCGCTGCCCTGGCTTCGGCTCGGCATGCTCGGGGTAAGGGGCTGCTTTCCCATCGTGGCTTCAGGGCACGTGGGTGTTTAGGGCAGGACGGGTGAGAAGCGGGAAGAGCCTCAGCTGCCCCCCTCAAACTCCGCGGCATCGGCGCGGTGAGCGTCGGCACTTGCTGCACACCAAGACCAAGGCGCCCTCTAACCCCGGGGGCGAACGGGAAGCGGTAGCAGGACCACGACCTCGAGCGTCCCAGGAGTCACGGTGACTCCTGAGGCTGCGTCCAGGATGCAGCAGCTCCTGTGCCAGCTCCCACTCTCGCTAAACCATCCAGGTACAGCTCTGAAGGCTGAGCCTGTCCTGTTTTTTTCCCCAAAATAAAATCAATAGGGGTGCTCCAAGTCCCAAAAGGCAAGGGGGAAGGCATATCTTTTTTTTTTCTGTCTCTTTTCTGGTCTATGTCAGTTCAAGTGCCAGCAATAACCTCTTTCTTTTAGGGTTTCCCAGCCTCCTGCTGTCCTTCAGCCCTCCTCTTCATCTCCTTTTATGATAACTAGCTGTGGAGCAGAAAGCCTCCATTTCAGCAGTCATGGAGACATCCCAAGAAAGTAAAAGAAGTTGCTCCCTTGGAGCTTTCACTCATGCTTCAGTCTGAGTTGTTTTGTGCTAAAACATTTCAGAGCGCAGCCCTGAGCTCCTCGGGTGTCCTCCTACTCGCTCAGCACAGTAACCCTGCTCACAGCTCTGCTCCAGAGAGGAAAACGCACAGACGAGGCTACTGCCTTTGGCCCCTGCTCGCCAGAGAGGCAACCAGGGAGTTAAACAGGGTGGCAGCATGAGCCCCCCCAAGTAGGGCCAGGGAAAGGGAAGGTCCACGCCTGCGCCTGTGCCCCAGGATGCCTCTGCCAATTCTGTCTGCTCTGAAGGAGAGCATGATTTGTGAGGGTGTGAGTTAGTTCTGAACACAAATGTTTCATTTCAGCGCCTCAGTTGGAGCCTTCCCATCTATGCAAAATTTCACATGTCCAGCTGGCTCCACGTTGGATTCCAGCTTGACTCTGCTGGCACCCCTTCAAATAACCAGCTGAAAGCCACCACCCGTCCCTGCCAGGCTGGACCCCCTTAATGATTTCTTCAGGTTCAGCTTTCAAGAGAACCATTAACAACGCACACAGGTTCGCCAGGAGGGCTTCACTCGCCCGGTGAATGGCAAAAGCCTTGGGAGTAATGTTCCTAAGCTTCGAGGAGGCTGTTTATGCATGAGCTTGGCAGCAGGCCAGGCACAATGAGCAGGTCTAGAAATTATTCAGAATGCAATTAAAACATGTCTTTCTAAGCAGATACATTTATATGGAAAACTGCAGACTAAAACTCCTCCTTTGGTCTGCAGTTTGGAAGGATGGGCTGTGCACGAACGAACATCTGATGGTGTTCTCCAACCCTTGCTGTCCCCACTCCAGCCTCTACTCCCATTCTGCCAAGCTTCCTCAAGCTACCTCTTACCCTTTGTTGTCTTCTCTAGCGCTGGGCTCTTAGCTGGATCCTGCCAGGCACTAAATAACCAGCCTTTTTGTCCTTCAGACCTCCTCTGCGCTGCCACTGCCTTCTGAACTGTCTTACCTGACATGTGCTTCACCACCACGCTCCCAGCCGATTCCCCGCTTCATCCTCACACGTTGCTGACTTACCCCTGCCGTTTCGCCCTCGGCCTGCTCACTGTTTCTATCTAGTTGATGCAGAATTCAAAATTCCCCCATCAGTTTCACAGACACGACCAAAACCACCGCTCAGCTGCTTTACCTGGCTTGCCCAAGCTAAGCCTTCTTGTGCGGTTTGACGTGAGGCAGGGCGGGCTCACGTGGCCAGAGCTGCCGGCAGCCGGCCGCGGGCCGAGCCGTCTTTTCCGCTTCCACCAGCACAGCTGAACTGCGGAGAGGGCGCTTGCCAAGAGCCACAGTACGAGCTGCAGGTGGCAAGCAACAGCCTGTCCTCAAAGTCCAACCCAACGGGCATACCAAGGGCACTCTGGCCCACCTAAGCCCACCACTTCTCAAAAAGTTTTACCAGAAAGCTTAACACGAAAAAGGGGCAAGCAAAGGACGTTCAGCAGTCACAAGCCACAGCACTCAAAACCGATCTCCTGCAAAGAGACGGGGTAACAACAGGAGCTCCAGCAGACGCAGCCAGACCGGGTTAAATTAGTTCAACTGCCTCAAAATCCACATAGCAGATGCCAAAGCAGACAGAAGGAACTAAGTCTTAGTCCTAACTTTTTCTCCAGTGATTTCCACCGAGTGTTGGAGCCACACGAATGCTGCCCGCTGCCCACAGCGGGGGGTTAGCCTTCACAATAGCTGTTTTCCTCATTCTCCTAGAAAAGCTACCAGAGGCTTTTGTCATATACCTAGGCTAACGTGGGGAAAGTGGAGGTTGAAGCTGCTCAGTAAGTACGAGCATGCAGGAAGACAGAGCTGCACACAAAAGCTAACCGTAGAGCTAAGCCAGCTTCCAGAGCGAACGAAGGCAGGAGAAAAGGCTCAGCACCAAGCTTTGCTCCAGCCTACGCCACCAGACACGGCCACCAAGGGGAACGGCACGTGACGGACCTACTGGGTTTGGGACAGGCAAGCGTGACAGCTTATTGACAAACAATTAAAAGTGTGAGTAGCTCATTTACGTTAATTACTTAATCCCCTTGGAAAATAAAAACACCGCCTCTTTTCTCCCCTTGACCACATCTCGATGTTCGCTTTGCTACAGCCGGTGCCTTACGGCTGCACGGTGGCGTGGGCACGGGGGAGGCGCCGCTACCACGAACCTCGGATGGGTAGCTGGGGTCCAGCCGAGCGGCGGGTTGGTTCTGCGAGCTGGCAGGCGGGGCCAGCTCCCCCGCCGAAGCAGGCCGGGCAGCGGCGCGGCGAGCACAGTCTGGCTCACGTCTTGCTTTCGTGCCATTTCTGAGCTACGGGCTAATGGAAACGTTCTAGTCAGGGATGGCCTGTTTCGGCTCCTAGAGCTTCGGTGCAAGACGAATGAGGTTCAGCAAGGGGAACTTGCCTCCTTAAACTGCAGGGCTTTGCTAAGGTGGTTTGTGGATTGTTTTTTTTTTTTTTTTTTAATAAACAAATAAAACCGTGTCCAGCGAGGGAAAAGCATCTGAGCAGCTGCAGACTGGGCCTGCAGACTAGCCACTCGACACTCAGTTCAGCAGGAGATGCGTTGCCTCGCCTCCTGAAAATTCAGCCCGTTTCCCCTGTGCCACGTCCTTTGCGCACACACGGAGGCAGAAAAGACGACCGAGCTCCGCGAGGGGCAGTCAACAAGCAACCAGACTGGCAAGCAACCAGACCACGACCGGCAGCTAGAGCACGCGAAAGCTAAACGAACGGGCTCATCTCAAACCCCAGTGGAAGACGCGCGTTTTCCAGGGAGCTCCGCTGTCTGCTAGAACAATATACCTGAAGAATGTAATCTGGGAGCTGAACAAGTCAGCCAAGTATTTAAGGAGGTAATGTAACCAACTTGTAAGAAGGTTAGAGGGTTTTTAAATGATATTTGCATAGAATTAGAAACTAATAATTAAAGTAGTGAATCATCTAAAAGGCACTATCCTAATACCGTCTTCACAATAATTATCTCACCAGAATTTCAGAGGCTGAATTATTTTCTATTGGATTTACAATTAATTTTGTAAAAATAACAAATCCTCCCTAAAAGAGACTATAGTGCTATAATGATAGTACTTGAAAGTGCCATACAGTCATTAACCAGTTGATCTTCACAACATTATTGTAAGGTAGGGAAGCATCATTATCTCCATTTAGGAAGCTTACATACAAGGGAGTCAAATTCTGCTTTCAACAAAACCTAAGCAAACTTGTCATAATCCCGCTCATCTCACACAGTTACTGGTGAGGAGTGCCCCAGACACAGATTTTTTTATCCAGCGTCTTGCTCAAGATCAAATATCACTGGCAAAGCAGGAGTTTAAGCTCATTTGCGAGTTCTTGGCTAGCAGCCCTCTCCCATCAATCTTCGCGCACATCTACCATAACATTTCCATTCAGATCAGGAATGCGCTCTTGGAGCAAATATCCTGACTGACCCCATTTACAGCACTTAGGTGATTTCAGAGCCTACAAACTGGACTCCCTTCACATGAAGCTAACCAGAAGGTGTTGTCCTGGGGCACACCTAGCACACTCCAAACACTCGCGGGAATCCAGCCCACCAGACCACACTACAGCTGGTCCAAACAAAATCCTCTAAAAAGTGCCTAGAGGGCCAATAGGATCCTGAAAATCAATGGATTTGCCCAAAAGATACAACCCGTGGTGCTGTACTACTAATAAATGTAGACACAGCCTCTGCCAGCCCTGCCCATACCCTTGAACTCAACAGCGTACCAAATTGTTAAGGCTTTCTGATTCCTGTGAGGAGACAGGAATTAGTAAATAGCAAATAATAAGCCAGGCTTAAAAAAAAAAAAAAAAGAACGATTCGTATGGAGTTTGTTCTCTAGTTCTTTGACTACAGCAAAGACCCTGCACCTCTGCTGGTAACTTGGGGAAACGGACACGGATGCAGACTCAGCAGCTTGGGCAGTCCTAGTTTGACAGTGGATTTCACAATAGCATCGGCTTCAGGGATTTCCGAGAGATTCAGGCCAAGGCATACTCAAGGGCGGCGAGAAGAGAGGTCAGGGGCTTGGGGCAGGAAGGCAGAACAGCAGGGACAAAGCCAACCATCGCTAACCAGAACCACGACCGTCGGGAAGCAGTGCCTCACCGCAGAGCAGCGAAGCAGGCGATTAGCCGAGGAACGGAGGATGACTGGGGAACATCCAGGAGGATCAACTCCAGCTTCTTAAAGACTTCTCTAAACCCGATCTTCAAATGAAAGAGGAGTCTTTCTTCTTCTCAAGTAGAATAACGCCTCCCAAATTAAAGCCTCCTCCTTGAAGCTAGCATATGGGGCTTTAGCTATTATGGGGAATCTCACTAACAGTTGATATCTGTAATATCCTGTGCACTCCCAAAGTATTATCTTGAAGTTATTCTTGGGGGTAGAGGCAGGGGTTTAAAAAGCAGAGCTGTCGGTAGAGATCATGAATGTGTTCAGATATGTATTAATTAGAATTCCTGCACAGTTTTCTTCTGTTAATTATAGCTTAATTTGATTGCTTAATAGCTCTGGTTTTCCTAATGTTTAGCACCTGTTGTAAATTGTGCAAGATAAATCGTCTTCTACCATCTACTCTGTTTACTCCTAAATTTTACATTTCCTTTTCAGCTCATAGCTTTGGATTTGAGCTGTCTCCTTTTCTTGTCTGTGGCCTTTTCACTACAGAAATCTTTTTTCAATGGGCTTTTTAACCAATGAAGTAGGTTTCATTTAAATACCTTTTTAAAAGCTATGGTTTTAAAAATAATAACGGGTAAAGAGGAATATTTGCATACCGTAAAGTGGGCAAACGTTGACCCATGGTATTATTCAGAATTTCACTTACAGGTCTTTTTTTTTTATTTCATTCTCCCTCTCCGATGCATAGGGGGGTTTTATCCTTCTTTTGCAGGATTATTAGACAGAAGTGGAGGCCCTGCATCATTAATTGATTTCTTCCATACATTGTGCTATGATACAATTTTTCAAGGCTGTGCATAATTGTGTTCCCTGTGCCAGTGTTCTATGTTCTGTCCTTGTCATATTGTCATTGAAGGCTGATTCCACCCTCTGTAATTGGAGATGTTCTACTTTTGGACAAAGGTGTGGGGGCAGCTCAGGGGAACAGCGCTGACATTTACTTCATCAATTTATTTTTATTGTTCCTACATTTATTGCAGCTATAACAGCCCTTTAATAGTTATATCTCCTCCCTGTAGGGTATTCTGGTATTTGAAATTTTTTTAACTCATTTGTTCTCATAGATAACAGTAAAGTGCATTTCATGCTAACCTTTAGGTTTCAATCTTCTCTCTTTCTTTGGCTCTGAAGCAGTTGCAGCTTTAAACTTTTACTGCATTGTCAGTCTAAAGGCCACCACCACTGAGTCCATTCTAACACTGGAGTAACCACAAATTAGTGGTCCTGAAAATTTCAGGGAGGCTAGTCTTAAACCAAGAGTGCAGCTATTATCATAATTCAAAATTGGTTGTCCTTTTAACAGAGGGGGAGAAAAATACAGTAAATACTAGCATTGAGTCTCCTTTTACCATCTTCAGTCAAATAAGGGATTGTAATTACATCTTTACGACTGATAAAGTAACTGACTTGACCATCTCTGAGCTCGTGCCCTTCAATACCTGCAGACACAGTAAATGAACTAAACGCTTAAACAAAATTTCACTTCCATCTGCAGGTTTTCCTTTGTCCCCGAGATCCCCCTTCACAGAACGGACGTTATCTCTCTGTACATTTTTATCACACTTGCTGCTTAATCTCCAATTTAATAGCATCATAGAAGATATATGATTTCTAATAATTAACTCGTGGGTGGGTTTCAGAAGGTAATTTTCACTGTTCAAAGTTACCCCTCCTCACTCTTAAACTTTCAAATGTGAACTCTTTAACAAATGCTTACAATGACTTTTCCTGTATCTGTTAGCACGAGCTTAAATCTGTCTGTGAAGAGCTCCAAACAGCTGGTGAATGCAACTCCAGACATAAGCGAGAAGAGCCTGACCTTTCCTCTGCGACGGAAGAAACCCGAACATCGGAAATCATACAGTCCTACGTGTTGACAATCTCCAGATCAAGGGCCAGACCTGCACCCCGCGGCAGGGGCACCTTTGGTGCCCAAGGACACGAGCACCAAGGGAAGCGGTGGGCGAGCAGCGCCGTGGGGTCACATCCTGCATACGAGAGCTTTAAACAGCAACAAAATATGTTTCTCCAGGCAGCGAGTTCAGTACTGCGTTGCTGCACGGTTTTTACCCCAGGGTAACTCCATGGACCTGTTTCATGGTACCAGACCTGAAATCTGAGTGAGACGTGAAGTTCCTCCTACTAAGGGGCAACACAGGAGCCCTAAGTCTGGAGGGAAACGTGCCTAGTCTGGAAGCAGGTGTGCTTTCCTGTAGAAAGGGAAAAGAAATCTGTACTTCTGCCATAGGAAAAAGCTCGTTGTTTGTCTTTTGGATTTTTTTTTTTTTTTATGGCAGCTCTTGGCAAAAAACATTTCTAACCTTGCTTCCCTGGCTCCACCCTCTTTCATTACACAGAGATGCTCTTTTTCCTCAAAGCCTTTTCTCTTAAAGACACTGCCAAGAAACAGCTTAATTAAAGTGAATGGAGACATTCAAAGTGAGAACAAATTAGGCCAGGGAGATAAAGTAGAAATGAGATAATAAAGGATAAGAAATGAGGGCTTAAATGAGTGGAAAAGCCCATGTTGTTTTTTAATGGAGTTGTATGACTTTCTCTCTACTGAACATACCCAAAGTTACCTTTAAACAGCATTTTGTGTGCTTTGTGGAGCACCTAACTCATATCTGCTGACTTACAAGCAGATGAAGTTATCTGGATATTTTAACGGTTGATTTTATGAACACCCGGGGAGACGGTTAGTCCACAGCTAGCCCACTGCTCTTCTAGGGTATTAATAGTGTTTAAGCTCAAAGTGCTGCTCTCAGAGCTGCCCTTCTGTGAAGGGGTCTGATCCTGCTAACGACTGGCTATCCCTTCCATGCACCTGTATGCCATATAAACACCAGCTGACACCAGTGGCAATTTATCTGAGCATGCATAGGGCCCATAAAAGAGATAGTCAGTGCCTTTGGAGCTAAATGTTAACAGTTAGTTTCAAAAGATTTTACAGGTATCGCAATAAGTCGCTTGCTCAGAAAATTCTAGCACGAATGCCTGTCAAAACCTGTGAATCTGCTTTCAGCTACACCCATTTAGATCAGGAATAATTCCACCAAACTGAATATCTTCAATATACCAGTGCAAAATTGATGGCAATGAATTAAAAAAAAAGGAAAAAGAAAGTCTTCAGAATTTATTGCCTCCATGCCTCCCTGACAGGGATAAACACTTACACAACGAGGCCCACCAGCATGAATAGGATTAATTACGTGGGTCACTGTTCAACCCCATATAGGCTTACGAACCTCAGAACACAACTCTTAGACTTCCTAGGCTAATTTTTCAAAGTTGCTTTGACCTGACCTCCTACTTTTTACATCCTCATCTTGCATGCATCAAGTCGGGTTCATGCACCCATTTGTGAACAGCGAAAGCCCAAAGAAGTAATAGCACGCTGAAGGAGGGGACAGCATGACACTGTTGCATAAACATGCCCTGAAAGCAACACATGTATTTGCAAGATTGATGTGCTAAAAGGAAAGATTCCGAAAATACTCACAGAGAAGGAATATTTCGTAAGTATTAGAAGTAAATGATCAAGCAGGAAGAGGTTGGGCCAGCAGTGCCAGAAGAAACCTTGTAGAGAACTGATGGCAATAAATATATCACATGGGGAAGAGAAGGTGATCTGGGAGAGGAAGAAAAGCCTCCCAGGAGCTACCCAGGGATTCCTCTGAGCCACGTTCACTTCCCAGGACAGCAACAGGAATCTCGGAGCTGCGGGGCAAGCCACACAGTCTCTCTATGGACTGATTTCCCACACTTAAAATAAGAATTTGGGGCTTCCTCTCTTCAGCTCCATCCTTCTCCTCTATCTACATTTTAAAAGCTTTCAGATATGTATAGTATAAGTATGCAATGTATATTAAGGTTGCAACTGTATAGCTTCCATACAAAATATAAATACCATGAAAACAGTGAAAGGTTTAGATTGTAAAGTTATGCTCTCATAGATGAATAGTTACTTGCATTAGTGGGAAAAGGAGCTTTGCAATCTTGCTTTCTTACAGTATGATTAAAAATAACCAAGACTGGTAGGAACAAGTGTCACTTAAAGCATAGTTTCACAGTGTTATTGGTGGGAGCAATATTTGTGTATTTATTTCTCCCAAAGCTTAATGACATTTATGACATTTATTTCCAGAATAAACAAAAAGGAGTAGGGGTAAAAGGAGAAAGTAAATCATGTGTGAGGAGAATCTTGTTTATTATTTTTAGACTTTCTTCCAGCTGAATACTTCCAGAAAGACATTAAAAAAATTATAATTTTGTATGAAAAGGGAAGGAGATTTTCCAAAAGTTTATGAGAAACAGAGAAACAAAAGAAATCTGGATTTTAAATTGCTGTCATTACAAGAAAAAGTTAAATTCCTATTTTCAATGAAATCAAAACAAAATTTCATGAACATTCACAATTTTAAAATAAGCATGCCTTGATTTAGTTGATGTAACATTTATGTTTGGAAATGTTTTTTACAACAAATTATTTTCTGAATTTAAGCAAATATCACTGCATATCTGAACAAGGCAAACATTTGACTTTGTAATCTGTTAGCACTTAAGGCCATACTCTAAGAGTTATATCCATCTGGAGTTCAGGCAGGTATCTAAATCGGGTCTGCCTGTAAGTGCATGAGCTGTCCTGCTGGCCTGGGACTATACACGCACTTAAAGCCAGGTGTTAAATATCTAGCTGAACAGAGGCCTCAGATAGGGAACCGGAAAGCTACTTTCTCTCCTTTCCCAGCTAGAGGGATATTTCAGGGTCTTTCGACTCTGTTTACTACAGAAGATGAGGTGGAATGCGAGTATGTTTTCAGTGCAGTTCGTTTTCTTTACACATATGGTATACCACGTACGCACTGTTCCTTCATCAAAACAATATGCAGGCAATCCCCTCATTCGAAAATTTAAGCCAAAAACCCATTGTCCAGCCTCCAGGGAGCAGCTCCGACCCAAGGATTGACTCTAATCCAAGCGATTAAGGCAGAGAACAAACTCTCCTGCTGCTTGTAAAAGCTCTTCCAAAAAGAAGCTGCATTCATTGTAAAGCTAACAACAATGCAAGATAGCTTCAAAGTCTGACGAGTAGTCACACGCAAAGGAAAAATAATTGCCCGAGTGTCTGTGCTAGCACCTCCGGGGGACTCCCACCCGAGCGGGACCGCGTGGCCCGCCTTTCCAGGCAAACCGCAGCTCGCGATGCAAAGTCACCGTAACACAACTCCGCAGCCTGGCGGTTTCTAAACAGATCCTTAAGCTCCGATAGGCATGTTCTCCCCACCTAAAAGTGCTTCTGCCACAGCTCTTCCACTGCCACTTGGAACCTGCCAAGCTGCACAGTCGCTCACAAATGACAAGATTCGGGGGAGTATCAGTCCTAATAGACAATTACAACGTCTTAACTGAGCATCCACCACATATTTACTCTGAGACGGGACAACACCGTCATAAAACTGACCGTCACCTGATCTCTGTCAGTCCCCTGATTTACACCCAGCTGCTAGATGTGGTCACACATGCGTTGAAAAGCCGAGATGTCACACAAACTATAGGTATGAGTCGTGCCTCGGCTACGCCGGGACAAGTACAAGGAAAGTCAAGCCTAGGAGCTATTCTCCATTTGTAAGCTAGCTAAGTAGTACAACAGAATGGATTATCCCTAGCACTGTTCCCATTTCAGTTGAAACAGAAACAGAAATTCGAAAAATAGAGGTAGAAGCTTTTTCCCATTAATCTACATTTTTACAGCATGTCAGGACCACTGCACGCAGAGGATCAAAGACAAGGGTGCCAAAATAGCACAAACAGCAATGTTTTTGAGGAGCTGTGTTTCAACCAAAACCTAAGACAATTCCACAAAGGTAAGAGTTCCTCCCCACACCCCGGGACAGATAGCTAATATTGAACTCTTGGATCTTTATGTAGATGCTCTTTTAGCAAACTATTTACGTTCAACAGTAATTTCAACCAACTGAACTGACTCACTTAAGTTCTTGCCATGTTGAAGAACGAGTGTCCAACTTTGCGAAGTCTGCCGCATTCCCTCTGCCCTAGATTTGCCGAGTTTCCCCTACTGACAGGTGCAATACATAACAGGCACCACAGCCTGTGCCAATTCAAATCACGTTTCTCTTCAACATCCCTGTTTGTGGAGAAGGGTGACAAAACTCAAATAGCTGAGGAAGAAAGTGAAAGCAAAGGCAACGGGGCAAACACTGGGAAACTGCAGTTATAATACCATTGAATTTGCAGCATTATCCTGCATTTCAGGCCATGACATAGGTCCCATTAGGATCCTCCCAGTCTTTTGATTCCAAAGGATTTAAAATTAAACCACAAAAAATGGCTCTCATTGTGTATTTGCTTCTGCTCACAGGTAGGACTGCTTTCCTTGCTTCCCAAACTGTCGTGTGTTTTAGGCTTTTATTTATTTATGAAAGATCTGAAAAGAAACAACAAAAGTTGAAGCAAGATGTGTTTATGCCAGGTTGCACAGATGCTGATCAGCTTTTCTAAAATCAAGTTTTACAAGCTGGTAGTTTTTAATGCCAAGGCTTTTCTTGAGCAGTCTGAGAGCAATGATCTATTTAAAGCTACGGTTACGGCATCAAGTCTAACGGGGCCTAATTTTTTAAGGTTCGGCCTGGCGAAACAGCGGGCTCACCTGCTTTCTTTGAGCTCTGCTCTTTTATTTGAAGTCTTCTCCAGTGACAGTACACAGACACATAAAAAGGAGCAACAGAAACTGCTAACGTCTAGATCGGCTCCCGAATTGATGGCCCTGCTGTAGGTGGGAGGCTACGGAGCCAGGCCAAGCAGGCCAACCTGCAGCAGCTGGGCTTCCCGGAGCGGCGGGCACCTGCCTGCCGCCGCAGATGGCCTGGGGAACGGCCCCGAAAACCCTCAGGACGCAAGCAGAGAAGCCTGAACGTGGTACGTGCTCTTGTGTGAGTCAGGTCAGCCTATCCTGAGCTACTGATTTGAGGAAGTTTGATGTTTCGCTTAACCCAACCTTCACGCCTTAGAGCACTCCTGCTCCCCAGAAATGCCTTTCTGTTTAGCAGACTCCACCTGGGGGGTACTAGGAACACTCCTCATCTTCTCCCCCTTCTCCTGAGAGGAACCTTTTCTTTAGGTCAAATTTCTCCACAGTGTAATTTTACCAGTTACACTAGAAAAGAATTTAGCCTATGGTTAAAATCACACACATTTCTACAGTGTGGGACATTTTTGTTTCTAAGCTCTTTTTTTTTCTCTCTTATCTTCTGTTTCCCTATTTTGTGGGTTAGCACTATTTGTCTGAGACTTTGCAGACTGTTCCCTCCATTTTCTTTAACTGAGTTATTCTCCTGTTTATCACACGTGGTACTTTATTTCACTTTTGCTAACAAAAAAAATCTAAGAAACCTTTTAAAAATTCTAAAAAATAAATCAGTGCTCTGACACTGCAGTCATTAATGTTTGTGCAGCGCTTTGAAGATGAGGTGCCCTACAAAAGTATAATTAGTCACATTTTCTATTAAGGTCTTGCTGTTAATGTTATTGTTCAGAAGGCTATTCAGTAGCGTTTCAGCGTATTTCAGCCAGTGCACGGCATCGATCAGCCCAGGCCAGCACAGACAGCGACGTGTTGGATGAGCACGCCAGCTCCTGGTTCCACGGGCTGGTTCTCTCTCACCTTCATTACACTTCTGCCCCCACCAAATTCACTTTCTTGGAGAACTGAACCGGTGGCAGCTCAGATTCAGAGCATGCACTATTTAGGAATGTCTTAGAGTCACCTCTCCCTTTTACTGCACTTTCTTTCGTGCTTCCTTTTATTTTTTTAAATCTATAATTTATTAAAGATGTCACTTGATAGGTCTTAACTATGCCTGGCTGGAACTTCTTCTAAAGTGCTTCTCAGTAGGCTCTGTATAACTCCCCTTTGATTACCATGTGATTAGTTTGTTCAGATGATGGCCTTTCTTCTCCAAGATACTCATTGTGTCTTCTGCCTCCTATGCAGTTCTTAAGAATGTAAATGAGCCGTTTTATTTCTTCTTACAAGTAAAGATTGACAAACCCAGCCCCACCCTTCTGCTTTCACTTTTAGTGTGCTTAATAAAAGTAATGTGAGGGTGTTTGGGTTTTTCTTCTTTCTTTTTTTTTCCTGGGGGTCATGGCTAATGGAGAATTTTATGTTGTTTCGTGACATTGTTTGTTGTGCCTCCCACAAGACTGAACGCCTCTGAAGACTGAAAGACAGTGGCGTAAATGTCAGGGAAATGCCTCTGCTGTGTCAGATCTAATTAGACATTTGTACTTGTGGGACAAGCACCTTTACCATAAAATGCAAAGCTCAGCCTCGCTTCCCACATGCTCACCAAGATTCACTAGGACAAGGGATCCTAAACAGAGCTATCCGAGGTGGCTTCTCTTAGATACCGCGCCAAACAAGATGCACTTTGCTCCAGCATCTTAGCGCAGCCCTCCCAAAATACCTCCTGCCCCCAGAGACCTCCAGCACACAAAATACAGACATCTTGCTTTCTGGTGCTTTACCTCATCCACGTCCAGAGATACAGAATATCCCACTCCACGACTTTAAGCTCAAGTCACCAACAGATGCAAAGCGCAGAGAGGCAGCTAGTCGGGGGACACTTGCCCTCAGGGCCCCGATGCTGGGGTGGGAAGGGAGGCCGGGGAAAGGCGCGCGGCAGCAGGGTGCCAGGGCAAGGCGCTGCCCCAACAGAGGCTCCCGCTGCAGTGAGTTTGAGACTTGCCGTCCCAGCTTCTTCCCTCCTCTCCACCTTTCCCTGAGCACAGCGGCTCTCCTCCCCATTCTGGGCTTTAGGCAGACACTGATTTTCCAGGCTCACCCTAGGTCTAATGAGTCCCCAGCGACAGATAAACTCCAGAGCATCCAACACCAGGGGATATCCCAACATAACTGCAGAGAGCAACCTGCAGCCTCCGCTTAAGACCTCCCCGGGCTCGAACGCCCAGAAGAGGTGAGTGCTGTCGCCCCAACACAGCGGCTGGCTCTAGTGCAGGAGCAGATTCGGGGCACGCAAAACTGCCTGTTACACAGACAAGCAGCTCCTTGCGAGAGAGCTCCCACGCACGGTCCGAGGGGCCGCAGCAGAGCGCAGCGCCCTGCAGCGTGGCCCTTACCGAGCATCTTCCCCTGCGCTGCAAGCGCTCTCTCCTCTACAACTCAAACATCAAACACTCTGAAGGCAAAAAGAGCAAGAAGCACGCATACGTGTGTTCACGTGCACGTATGCAGAAGAGACTGGGTTTTGAGTAGGAGAAAAAATAAATGAATTCTAAGAGAAAAGTCTCATCCTGTCTAAGTTTTAACTTCCCCTCCTTTGTCCACCCAAATCTGAGAGAGCAGCTCCCTCTGTGGGTTTTCCTTCTCTGCTGTTTGTTTGTGTGCTGAGGGTGTATCTAGGGAAGCGGAGAGAGCACCTTGCCTGCGCGAGGGATCACGCTTACGTACTTCCACTGCCCTGGCGAGGCAGAGAGGAAGCCGAACAATACCACCGCCACCGTCAAAAAGTCCAAAGGGTTTCGCTCCCTTGCCTCTAGGCAAAGGATAAAATCCAAGAAACCTCTGTGCTTTCCGAATCCTTACCTGTACGAGTAGTTGATTTGGCAATACACGAGCGCCGGCACGAACGTGACACAGAACCGCCCATGCGACTAAGCCTCCATGTTCTTGACAAGCAGGGCTTGCAAGAGCTTTGCAGAATTAAACCGTAGCTGGACAAATGGAAATAAATGGTAAAACGGCAGCAGAATCACTGCGCCTACTACCACACGAATACGCGCATACAGGAGTATGCATCTTGCCTGGAAGAGATTATAGTTTACTGAAAGAACTTATCACCCCGATGATTATATGGAGAAAGTTAGTTAGCAATAATGCAGTGCCTTTCTACTGTGCCATGAAGAGTAGATGAATAAATGTCAAACATACATATGAAATAAATCTCAGCACCATAAAAACCCTGGATCAATAAAATCATTTTATGACCTCTAGGTCAAATTAAAATTGTCATCAAACCTCACAGTTTAAGTAATGTCTGTTACTTAGAAGAAAGACTCTGGAGACATAACTGTCAGGACACAGAATAGGGGACCGAAAGGATTCTCCACTTTCAGAGTTAGCAACCAGCCTATGATCCAGGTGCCATCCTAAAGAGGAAATGCAGATCTGGAGCTCCAGTCTTGTAGTCAGTGAAGACGGTGTACATATGAAAGATCCCTTGTTATGTTGCATAAGAGATGCGGTCTTAATCCTGGCATCTTGGCTATATTCCAGTATAATTACATGCCACCCACATAAAATGTCCTCTCCTGTTTTGACTGAATGTACTGTTCTTTGCTTCCTGACCAAAAGAATGATTCTTGCACTATCTACCTGACATCCAAATCCACTTCCTTTGCCCTACTGCTGTAGGGAAGTCTGCATTCAAATACGGACTTTGCAATCAGCCTCAATCGCTCCAACAGCTTCAGAGCTCCCGTCAGCCCCGAGCCTTGCAGCTGAGCTCATCTCCACACCCTGTAGCGCAACATTATTACATGCTATTAGACAAACACTGCTTGCAGCTGCATTTCTGTGGTGGGTTCTAGGGGTTGCTATGTAAGGTACTTTGAGATCCCTAGACGTGAATGCTGGCATCTAAATGCAAGTCTGCTTGCACATTCTTCTCTTGAAAGAAACAAAGCCCATGATGCTTCTCAACTCTGGCAGCAGACTAGCTCAGAGATCTGTGGTAAAGAAAAGCAGAAAAGTCCTGTGCAGGGCCAAAACCTGAAGTGCTTCATGACTTCAGAAAACATGGGCTGGGAATATAAAGGTCAAGGGCCAGAATCACTTCTGTGCTTTGAAATCTTTATGCAAAATTCAAGATGGGTCTCATTCCTACTCTAAACATGCTGAATTCCCAGGTTCCAGACACCTGAATCCCACAAAGGGCTGAATGTTTCTAGGCTGGGACACCTTTCCTTCTCCGCTTTTAGTTGAGAGTAAGGACTCTTGCATGTTGTTCTAAACTACATGCCACAAAGTACGTGCGTGTGAAGGAAGGGGCTGCATTCCCGGCTGAACGCGGGAGGACGTAGGTCCACGGCTCCCCGATGACTGAGGCGAGAATACACCCCGGGGCAGGCTGCAGTGCGTATGAGCAATACCGAGATAAGGGGGTACTTTTGTGGGAGGGTGCCTCATACCGAGGAGGGCTGTCAAAAACAGACACGAGTATTAAAATGGCTACCTTAATCCCCTAGATATTTTCTAAAATCAACTGCGTGGGTGGGGGGGGGGGGGGGGGAGAAATGGGTTTTCGCAGTCTCCTAGACTAGGGCAGGGTGGAAAGGGGGTATGCTCTGGCGGGGCAGAAGCAGGAGGGCAGCTCCTGGGTTGAGCCCCTGCTTCTGAAACAGAGGGCTCTTAATCTTGCTCACCGCCAGCGTGTGTGACCAGTTCCAGATGAGCTCCCAGTTTTACAGAACTAAATGTCTTCAAAAATATCTTTAATGAACTGAAAATGTTAATTTGAAAGTCTGCTCTGTGGAAAGAGTGAGCCTCGCAGAGGGAAGGAAATGACACACAGTTTGTTGACTGGCAGGAGGCTAGTTTCAATCTTGCTTTAGAAAGATGCAGAGAAAGAGAGACGAGGCTTCAGACTGGGTCAGAAATCCAGAATCAGACCCGATCTTCAAGGATCATAAAATGTGACCCAGCCTTCCCCCAAATGTCTTGTTTCTGGGCCACGATACACCCAATAAAATTCACCTCCTCCCCAATAAAATTCAAGCCCTTGTGCCAATTTGAGCACTTTCAGCTTAGTAAAGCCCGCACTGGGAGAAGCAGCCCATAGGAGCTGCTCAGCGGTGGCTGTCCTCGTCGCCCAGCGCTCTGGTGGAGATCAGGGTGCTCCTTCACAGCAACGGCGGCAGCCACGCAGCTACTGTCCATCAGCCTAACATACACTCGGCGTGCCGACGAGTCGTCTGAGAGATGCAATTACAGGAATTGCTCTCCATACCTTAACTTTTTATTTCTTTTTGCAGTTCTGACCTGCAAACAGGAGCTTTCCATCCCCCAGACCACTGGGGGGGGGGGGGGGGGGAAGTGATTTTTTTTCTAACTGAGGGACAATCTAAGCCAAGTTCTACAAGTACACTTGGCAAGGCGCCAGGAAATGTGTAAATTTTCGTGAGCTT
This sequence comes from Rhea pennata, assembly GCF_028389875.1. Classification (NCBI taxonomy): domain Eukaryota; kingdom Metazoa; phylum Chordata; class Aves; order Rheiformes; family Rheidae; genus Rhea; species Rhea pennata. The sequence goes on from NC_084665.1 coordinate 8,198,416, forward strand.
AGGCTATTTTGCCAGAAGTCTGCAATGTGTCTGGACACGAATGGTTCCCCTTTGTCAGCCCAGGCCTGACCAACCAGGAAGTTGGAGAGAGAAAAAGAGAGAGACAGATACTTTTTTTCCTGGTAACACAATGACTCTCCTGTAATACCTCTTATTTCTGTACCAACAGCTGTAACGGTGCCACGCTTTGGGGTGAGAGGGGAGGGGTATTAGAGCCTTTTAATTCTTCAAAAAAACAATTTTTTGTTCCCATGTTTGCTGATAACCTCACAACCACTCTCTCAGCTTCACAATGGTTATTAACTTGGCCTGCTTTTATAAATACCAGTGCTAACCCCTTGTATTCCCCTAGGACTGAGTTAGAAAGAAGAGAGGCATTTATGTGACGTTTTCTTCTCCAGAAAGAAAGAAAGGGAGAAAGGGAGTTTCATGTAATGTGTTGTTAATTGATTTGCCCTGACTTCTAAGCAAAGTACTGGAAAGGCATATATTTGCAAAGTATCAAACTTCTTCCCATCAAGCAAGTCCTTTTTTCCTTCTGGCTTTGGGCTGAAGGGAGATTGTACTTAAATAAATTTTAAGCACTTCCCAGAACTGCAATAACATAATCTTCAGTAACTCTTAGCTGTTTAACAAAATCCTAGTTTTCCTTTCTGAAGTTACCTGTAACCCGAAGCAAAGGTCAGAACACCTTTCAGCTGTTCACGATCCTCTTAACTGCGTGGCAGAGCGGGGCAAAAAGCAGAGGTATTGCCTGTAAGCAATTGGAAAATACGACTTCACTCCCGCACTTCTAGCTCCCGCAAGGATTATCAGGAAATACGGAGTCGAGCTCCGTGAGGTATCGGGCAGGAGAGCCAGCTGGGCTTGCCGGGCAGAAGCTCCAGGAGGGGAAGGCAGGAGGGCAGCAAAGCGCTCACCTTGCAGCAAGGGAGCGCAGATGTGCAGACCTACTGCCAAGCTGAAGGAGAGACGGGGGAAAGAAACTGCCGTGTGCGGAGGGCAAAGCCCCACGTCAGCTGCCACCGGCCAGGCCGGAGGGACAGCTCAGCCCTGGGGAGAGGGCTGGCGTCCTGCGCTCGGCACGGCCCGCTCCCCCAGCTTCTTACAGCCATCGGCGCCTTTCAGCACAAATAACGTTCAAGTCCATTTCACAACCAGAGGACACACCTGCAGATGCGGTCAAGTGTGGACAGGGGGAAGTTTGGTAGTAAAAACATTGCTGTTTCTCATTCTGCAGTCATTACAAGGTCAAAAATCACTGGCCTGGTGAAAACCAGCTACCAAGATCCATGAAACCTGAGCAGAAAGGCTGAGATGCCTTGATCAATACACATATCCCATTTCTGGCCTAGGGAACAGGAGGTGAAAGCTGGGGATGTGTCACTAGTGCTACAAAGAAGAGCAAAGCTCTCATTCCTGGTGGGCTGAGGTTTCAAAGCTCAGTCTTGCTCTGAGAACACATTTCCAAATCTTCTAGTAAGAAAAATCTCTCAAAGAATATTCAAAACTATCCTAGATATTTAATTCAAACAATTTTAGGCTCAAAAAGTATCTACATTTATTGAGATACCTGCTTGGCTTCCCCACCAGCTGATGGAGGGCCTGGTATAGATTAAAAAAAAAAAAAAAAAAAAGCAGACCTAGGAAAGAGCTCACCGTGTAGCTCATGTTTAACTTCAAGTATATTGCTATATTCACTCCAAGAATTTATTTTACACACACACACACACACACACAGAATTTCCAAATATGCAAGTGAGCCAAGAAGCATGTTCCAGGACAGACCAAAGCAGGCAAAGAAATTAAGATGTCTTAGTGAACAGATTAAAAGAACATAATGATACTGGTAAAGACTATTTTGAAATCTTAAAAAAGAATGTGGCCCTCAAGAGAGAAGGAATGCCTATAAGAGATTTCATCAGTACTGTTAGCATCACAGAGTAAGCCAAATATTCTCAGGGATGCTCTTGAGCAAGTTCTCCAATGAAAACAGCAAAAATTGCTTATTTTTCAGCATCAGGTGTGCTTGTCATCTTTCCACCAGCTCTCCTTTAATGAATATATTCAGTCCAGTCGAAGAAATGTAAATCCCTATATCCATTAAAATCATCCAGCCTGTTACATCTCAGTTTAGCAATCAGACCACAGAGACGCTTCTCAACACTGGAGTTTTTTCAACTCCTCCAAATCTCCTTTGCCAGGAAGCAAAGTGTTTATTTCATTTACCCAAATATTGTTTCATTTACTAAAGCTGGAAAGAAATGAGATTACCCTCAAATCATCCTGGCTAAGAGTGTGCAAGGCAACAGATGCAGAAAACATGGGAACAGCAACTTCCCAGCTACAGCATGCAGCAATGGGCTATAACAAGGCCATTTCATGGCACCGATCTATTTATTTCCTCTCAATGCAGGATATTGCCAGGTATTATCATGAAATGACAGAAGCTTCTCTTCAACAGCTGACTAGAGTGACTCAGGTATACACGAAGGCTAGGTTTTAAGTAAGAATTAACGGATTTGTGCACATGCTTCTGAGTAGGAGACTTGGGAGATTTGCTGATGTACCTGAACGTGCAGTTTGTTAAGTGTTGTTAGTTCTAGAGAGGCCAGATCAGAGAATTAAAAGAAGCTTGCAAAAAATACAATTTCTGAAGCAGTAGCTCTTAATGTGAACTACTTTACCAGGCACTGGCCTGTCCCACCCAAACCACCCATTTTAAGAGAAAAAAACTCAGAAATGGCTGGACACAACCATCTGTCCTGCCAATGGCTAGACAATACTAAAATCAGTAGTCTGTCCTCACAGGTCTAACTCCGGAAACAACCATGAAGCACCAAAATGCATTTTTTCACTAACACATCTGGCCTTATGCTGCAGCAGGAAGCATCCTGGTCTTACCTACTGCTCTAGTAAAGAGAGGCAACCTCCAAGACAACTGATACCAAGCATTTAAGGACTTCTAAGTCAAAATCAGCAGTTCATACTTCATCCAGGAACAAATCAGCCAAGCTATGTTGCATGAGGAAATATATACATGTAGAAAAGATTTCCCATCAGAATCACTCACGTTTTTCCATCAGAATTCTTTGGTTTATTTCTTAGGTTTTTATACTGAACAGGGTTTGGGGTTTTTTTGTTTGTTTGTTTTCCTTAGTTTTTCCTTTTCAAAGCACCAAGCTTTTATTTGTTCTTCCTGAAAAGCTTTAGTTTTCATGGACAAAGAAACAAGTACCTAAAGAGGGATAAACCTTCCACCAAAAACTGAAGCAAATCAATTGGAAAAGGCTTCCGCTGGGTCTTACACGACCTGCCATTCAGGTGTCTCAGCCTTCTCATTTTTCTCCGCAGAACAGAGTTTTCTAACGAGTGCTCTGGCCTCCCTGTAGATCTCAGGATGGCCTGCCACGAGCAGCTCCTGCTATGTGCATGGTGGCTCAGTAAGAGCAGAATAATTATGGCCTATTGCAGGAGACGCAAATCCCTCTTACAGAGAGGAAAAAGGAGGTAAGGATGGTATTGGAAGTCAAAAAGTTTTCAGGCTTACCATTTGATTTTTTTAAAACCAAAAAGTTGACAATTTCCATGTGAAATTTTAATGAAACCACTTCTTTCCTCATTCTTGTAGGCATTTTCTCCACAGAAAGGAAAAAAATTTAGGCCAACTCGGGCAATACACTCCCTGCCCGTAGCCTACCCTCACCACCACTGCCAAGCAAGCTCAGATAATCCCACATAGGGCACGCTGCAGCCATCTGCGAGGTGCGAGTAGTGACAACAGGGTCAACCCAAGAAAGGAAGGAATATAACCTAGTTGTCAAGTGTAGCACACAAGTGGTCTGGAGAGCTTCTTGCTACCTGGGAATCCAGCAGCAGCAGCTGGGAAAGCTTTTAAAACTCTCCTGGTTACAAAAACTTATGAGCAACTGTTTGACATTCCTCGTTCAGGGGAGGCATCGGTGCCACTTTTTTCTCGTTGCTTCCTTAGCCTGGTTTGAATCAAAGCTACCATTCATCCTTGACCCGCTCCTGCATTAGACCTGGGCACACTGATCCACCATATATTCATAGGAAAGGACATAAAAATAAAGCAGATGCTATTAGCATTCAGAGCACACATCCACTCGCTAACCCCCCTTTCACGGCCTTGTATATGCCTTGAGTCAGAGGGCTAACAAGACAGAGCGCTATGAATAAACTCTGTATGAATAAAGTATGAATTCTCCGTGCGAATAAAGTCTTGGAGTAGGTGTTCAAAAACCCCGCGCCGCCCTTAAGGCTCCTAATGCAGCGGGCAATGAAGGCAGAACAGGTGTGGCGCAGCTGTACATCAACCACGGCTCCTGGCCGGTCACGCCAAAGGCGACGGACATGCTGGAAGGAGCTGGCACAGACACCCCGTCCGTCCGTCCGTCCCTAGGCAGGGCTCCCGCGCGAGGTCCGCTCTCCGCATGGGAGCCCTGCGGAGGGGCTTCCCAAGCCGCGAGGCAGCACGGCCGTTACGGCTACCCGGCTGCAGCAGGAGGGAGCAAGGACGGAGGGACGGCGCTGGGTCGGCCGGGGGACGGCTGCCCGGATGCCGTCGTTCCCGGGCAATGCCGGGAGCCGGCGCCGAGGCTGGAAGGAGGCAGCTGAGCACGGACGGGCAAGCAGCTGGCCCCAGGTTCCCACACTGGGCAAGCGTTGGAAACACCTACCTAGCTGAAAACCCCAAAAGGGAAGCAGTGAGGCCATCTGAAGCACCTAGTCCCAGTCCTCTGCTTGGTCCAGCCCATAATTCAGAGTAAGGGCATATTGCATACTCTGTAGCACCTACTTTTTTTTTTTTTTTTTGGTCAAAAATATAGCACTTAGATGGAAGGTACTTTTATTGTGCCACTTTTCACTTATCTCCAGGTTCACCAACAGCTACAAGGGGCGTACAGTCACACGAGACTCACAGGCACAAGGTAAATCATAGGAAGGTCACGAGAACAGAAGGATGAAACTGAGCTTTCCCTGTACTCTAAAACCCTCTCTGAAGACAAATACCAGCTGAGGACCGAGGGACAAAAACGGCGTCGTTCTGCAGTGGAAATGCAGCGTGTCCTCCTCCAAGTCTGCTCGGATAGAGGACATCAGAAACTGAGTCCTTCTTGCAAAAGCTGGCTAGTCAGCTTAATAAATGGATCCTTGCTCACGTGACTCTAGCAGTACTTCTTTATTAATACTCACAGAATACAACAATCAGATATTCTCATGGGAAAAAAATGCAAGAGGCTGATGGTTAACTGGCCTCCCATCTCCATCTCACCTACTAAAACCTTAATAATAAGCCTGACCTACATAAAATATTCAAATTCTGTACACCTCAATAATTCTGTGTGTGACATACCTGAATTCCTTTGTGGTTCTCCACAACCCATTATACTCTATATACTATTTGTAAACTCCCTCCACTTCAGTACTATAGCGAAGGAAACTGTCTCTTTTTCTCGTTGTACTGTATTATTTACAATTACTGAAAATAAATATAAAATGCTCCATGTCTTTGGCTCTGTTCGTGCTCTCCTTGACTCTGACCCTCTCCCAAGGCCAGAAATCTTGGGGCCATCCTTGACACTCAAGCTTTCTTTCTCCTCTCCCGTCTCCCCTCGTTCATAAATCTGCCTGTCGCCACCTCCCGAACGCTGACAAACCCATCCTTACCTTGACCCTGCCTCTCCTGAAATTTCTATCCAGACCATAATTACTTCCCATCTTGACTATTGCAAATGCCTTTTTTCCATTTTTTTTTTAACGGTCTTGCTAAAGCACAAAACTCTTTAAGCGATCCGGGTTCCTGCGGCCGCACTGCTCTTTCTGCCCCACTTCTCTCCCCAGTCTCCGTCCACCAAGGGAAGGAGAGAGGGATGCACTGCACGAGCTGAAAGCACGCAAAACGCACAGGGTAAAACAGGCGTCGCGCGCATTAGAGGGGGTTGCGCAGGAAAACCGCGGAAGCAACGCGAGCGGCGACTTCGGGGAGGGCCTTCGGCACCAAGGGCGCGGAGGGAAGGGGCGGCAGCGCGCCCCCGGGAGCCGCGCGCGCGGGGACCGCCGTCGGCAGGGCTGCTCTGCTCTGCTCTGCCCTGCCGGGGCAGACTCTGCTCCCCGCCTTCTGTAGCGTGCAAAAACGGTTCACTGCTTGCATAGGGATCGATCTCGCCACTGCTTTAGGGAAAATGCAGGATCTCCCTATCTTGGGGAACGGCCAGTCCGGGAAGGTTTAAATTTAGAGGACTTAAAGTAACTGAATTTCTCTGTCTTTTCTGGCATTTTTAGATGCCAGTTAACGTAAAGCGCTGGCTGTCTGGGCAGCCTGGGGAAATCAATTACATTAACCCTTAGGAAACGCTTACACTCGCGCAAACCGCTGGGTGTTTTGCACGCTACACTGCGTTTTTCCCCCTCCTCGGCGCGCGCAAGAAAGTTGGGATGACGAGGTGCCACCGGGCACGCGGTCCAGCAAGAGGGGAGGGGAGGGGAGGCGCTCCGCTCCTGGAAGCGGGAGCGTGCGGAGCGCGCGCAGCCCTCCTTTCCCAGGCCGCCAGGGTTTTTTTTTTTAAAAAAAAAAGAAAAAAAAAAAAAGGCAAAACAAAACAGAAAAAAGAAAGCGCGCGGCGCTCCGGGTGAGTGACAGGAGTGGCACAAGCGCCGCTGGCACAAAGAGGTGCAGTTTGTCCGGCTCCACCATCTTTCGCTCCGGCGGCCTCGCCTGCGCAGACAAATTGATTTGCAAAGGCTGGGGCTGGCAGCGCGGGCTGCTTTGCATACCGAGCGCGCCCCGGCCACACAATGCCGCCGAGCCGGGCAAACAGAGGCACCCAGCGGGAACTGGCCGGTTCAAAGTCCAAACTCCACACCCCCTCACCCCAGTCTGGTTTGAAAGGTCACCGTGTGTCTGGGAAAATAGTCTCAGGATACGATCCTTTATTAAAGGTCACTATTTTTCAACGGCACTTAACACACACTTGCACACAAATTGAGACTGAAAAAAAAACCTGGGGGCTGCCTCGCATTGTACATTGTGCTTGCAAGATTTATGTCTTGTGGTCACCAGCAGTAAACACACACTGCTTCAGTATTAAAGTTCACATTAATCCACAGATTTTTTTTTTTCCTTCTTCTTTTCTTTAAATCAGCCTCTGTCTTTGCAAGGCAAACAGTGGCAAGCTAGGACTTTGGCTAATCTCTTTTGTTTCTTCCTCGCTGCTACAGTGCTACCTTCCCTGGGTTTATGTATTTTTGTTTCAGTGCTAGCTTTACTCTCTCCGCGCTGCTCAGAGTTTTAGGTCTTTCACACTATGCCAATGTGCACTTTCGGTCTCAATCCAAGGATCTTGACAAGTCATCTCTATATAATATGCCAAATACACTGTACTGTTTACGTTATAGTAGAGATATGGAAAGATATTGTTTAAAAGGAAGAGAAAAAAAAAAAACTGAGCCGCACAATCATTCATTACGGACAAGAAGTACAGTGATTAAAACCAGAAAGTAGAAAGCTTCTCTCTTTAGTCAAACATACCTATTTTATCTTTTCCTTATGCAAATACGTTGTTAAAAGCAAAATAGTAACTCCTACTTTTCCCCACAGTGATAGGTTTTTTTAATTTTTAATTCACAAAGAACTTTAGAAAACCCCATGTTGAATTAATAAGAAAGCCAATTTTAGTGAAGACACTAAGAGTTTCTAAATTAATTTGCACGAGAATTGCAAGAAAACAGTGCATTTCAAATAGGAAGCAAAGCATGCGATATTTTGGATTTCCATTTTGCTACATAAGAGTGCGGTTTTGTAAAGCTTTGCCAACTGTATATTTCCAAGCTATCAAAAGTACATTAATTTTTCTGATTAAAACAGCTGTGAAAATACACATGCGTAACTGAAAAATCCCAGGCTTATTGTAATACCCTAAACAAAACCAAGATGAAAGATTTTTTTGAATGTGGATTTGTAAAAAGGAAAACGCTTAACACCCCGAGAGCCAATTCTGCACGTGTCCCTAATGCTTCGTTACAAGTACTTTCGTCCCTCCCGCCCGTGCGTTTTGCACCTCGTCTGGCTCTGCCTCGTTACGGGCTGGTTCCTTCGTACCGGCCCCAGCACCTCTCCGCGGCTATCGATCGGGCTCCCGCTCGAGCAGCCCATCTCAAACGCCGCGGCCGAGGCGCCCAGAACGGTAGCCCGAAAGAGCGCCGAGCAAGAAGGTAAAAGGGAAATGAAAACACTACTTAGAAGTGAAACCGCCTTGAGCAGAGGAGCTGGGCGGCTGTTTTTAGCCAAGCACCCCGCTTCGCAAAGGTCATTAAGCACGTTGAGTTCGGGGAGCTCATAAAGCCTTGTGTCAGAGGATGAGATTTTATAGATTTTTGGGTTTTTTTAAGCACGCACGTGTGCAAACGGAGCTCGCGGCAGCCAGCGGCCGCCCTCCGGAGCGGTCCCGGTTCACGCGGCCACGCTGCAGCCCCCTGCGCTCTCCGGGCGAGGGACCGCCGGGGCGCGCGTCCAGAAACCCCGCAGAAGTGAAATACCGGGAGGCGAGCGAGCGCGTAGGCAGAGCGGGGCAGCTGTCCGGCAGAAGCCCCCAGGTTGCTTCTCTAGCCCCTTAGAGAGGACCCCGCGCGGTTTCCCACCCGCCGTCCAAAGCACCCACGCCTCGGCGGTGGCCGGGGACCGCGCGGCGCATCGGAGGAGGCTCACGTCGCATCAGCTGCCTGGGAGCTCAGAGGCCCCCGAAGCTGCGCCGGGGGCCGGGTGAAGGACGGTGGAAGAGCCACGGGCGACGCAGAGGAGCGGGCGCTTTCCTGGAGCCCCAGCACCAGGACTCGTAGGATTTACACACGCGCGCCAATATTTGCTTTCAAGTAATTTTAGGCACACTTGCTTTCACGCAAGAAATGGGCTATTTCCCCAGCTCCCCAAAAATCTAAGCAGTAATTCCCAGGAAATTTGCGAGCCTAGGAAGGGTCGATAAGACTGTAGTTCTCCCGCTATGAGGTTCAAGCATCTTTTTTCAAACCTCTTCACCACCCAAGAGCAAGGTGGTGGCATCTCAAAACCGTACCATTGCTAGGTTAGATATTTGCTCCTCAGTGGCCCAGTGAAAGGTGCTTGGCTTTTTTTTTTTTTTTTTTTTTTTTTTGCCAGGGTTTTAAGGCTTATTTTGTACCAGCGCTGCAGGCTATATTAAATTATTTAAACTAATGAACAATCTCTCCGTGTTAGAACACACACAAAATAACCTGGGGACTCCGTCTTAGGCAAGGACCACGCGTAAAAGTGTGTCAACTCGCTGGAAATTTCCATCAAACGGATGGGACGCCAGGACGGCGCTAGACGTGCGCGTGCCCCCGGCCGGGGGGCTCGGACAGCGTCTCCGAGATGGATTCACGGGCAGAACAGGGAAGAGACGCTATGTTGTAAGCCTGGTCTCTGCACGCCGTGGGCCTTTTCCTTCCTCGTCTCTCCAAGAAACGCTTGCGCTTGGGCAAAGCTGCCGTGCATCAGATTTTCCTGAGCATTGCCCATTTCCTCACCTACTTAAATGGCTGGGCCACGCACCTGAGGTTTGTTATAATCGTAATTACAATGATTTTGACAGCCTTAGGCCTGTGCTGTGGAAAGCAGCTGTCGCACAAATTACCAAGTTTCGCGAACAGCTTCGCTCCGGCCGTCGGCAGCCTACGCGACCCGAGCCCGGGACGGGATGAGTTAACGGGGGATGAGCAGGGTGTTATGCAAAGCAACAAATCCCCGACCGACTGCACAGATCTTCCGTGGCGGTGATCGATAGATTCCCCGACCACACCGACGTAACCTTGCCGTGTCTCGGCAAGGGTACGGCGGCTAAAAAGGCGCGAGGAGGAGGAGGGGGAAGGGATCGCTCACGCCCCCACCACCGCCACCACCCAGCAGAAAACAGCAAGCGACCGCCGCCGATGGTTCCTCGGCCTCGCACCGCTTTTAAAACCCTTCGGCTGCGGCAGCTCCGCGCCGGCTGCCGGCGAAGCTCGAGCACCCTCGAGACCCCGGTGCAGATCATCGTCATCCACTCGGTGACAAGCGGCAGAGCGCTGCCTCGATACCAAGGAGACCGAGTGTGGCAGGGCACGAGGGTGCCGTCTCGGACCAATCCCCGCGGCGGCGGCCGCCGACGGGCGTGCGCGGTTCCCCCCCTCCGCCCCCCGTTCAGGATCCTCTCAACACGGCCGCAGGCAGCGCAGGTTTTGTTATGAAGTGCCTGCTGCACCAAATTGAGCCCGACAGCAAATACCGCTATAAAAGAAAATCACATTAATTTGTGCAAAAGTGTAATAATAAAAAAAAAAATAAGTGGTAGGGCTATTTTTCTTGCTTTCAGAGAAATGCAGGTTTTGTGGCTTATGATTATACGGAGAGCGCTTGCGAGCCAGAGGCTCCTCTCCTTTCGTGCAGTACTTCTGCTGTCACGCGACGGCATTACGGTTAATGGTATTGCATTATGTGTATAATACACCAGGGACTGCCCAGCTGCATGGGACAGCCCCTCAGGTTTGGGGAGTGATTGGTATTTATGCACTGACTAAAGGAATCATTTGAGGGAGAGAAAAATAACTGGTTCAGACTTAAATAGCTTATTCAAATACCCGGCTTCTATGGGCCTTTGTAATTACTGCTCTGCCTATTCCTGCTCTACCCCTGGCCATTGGTTCGCCTTTTCAGTGTTAGGCTGGTGCCTGCTGCTCCTAGGCAGAACCCATACAAAAGATTTCTCACTTTCCAGTATTAAAGCATCTCCATGAGCAGCCAGCCTGACTTGATGAACATCCACAATCTCATTTCCTTCCCACCTGCCCTACACAGGTGCAGCTTACACTAGCACTTATCTCCATCTAAATTCTGTTTCACATCAAGGCTATCACATACTTGAAGACTAGACCTGCAGAGACACATATATAAATAACATTATTTAAACTATACGTGCAAGAGTCCATCTGAAACTGCAGTGACTGAACCACTGTTTCCAGGCTGGAAAGGTTAGGACAGCTTGGGAAGTTTGAAGCCCTTAGGTGAGTGGATGAAGCTTCATGGGTGAGAGAAACTGTTTAAGAGGGCATAAGTAAGCCTGGCTCCAATGACTTCCACATAGATGTGCTAACTTACTCCAGGTGGGGATAGGGCCCCGGGATCTGTATGAACAGCACTCATCTACCTAGAGTGAACCAAGTAGATGGGCATCTAGTGCCAGATTGCCAGCCCAAATCCCAAAAGCCAATGTGCTCAGAGAGGACAGTGGTAACTGGAAAATTAGGATGCTTCCCAACATAAAAAATTCCCGCTACCTTCTAAGCAGCCCAGAAGGTTATCCCCTTTTTTCTGTCTTGGGATCCCACAGTACAAGTCCAACCATTGCTTTTCCTGATGCCCGCAGAGGAAGTCGGTGCCGTGGGAAGACCACGTTCCCCTGAGCGGGGCAGGGAGCCCAGGCACCACACAGCAAGCATGGGTGCTTGAGCATGAGCCCTTGAGCCAGGGAGCAGCAGGCATCACCGAAGCTTGTGAGTGTTTGCCTGCACGCTGGTACCAGCTGTGATGGCAGGGGAGGAAACAGAGTAGGGGAGCAGTGATAGAGACAAAAAACAGAAAGCATCAAACTAAAGGACCCTTTTTAACTGCTTATGAACTGTTTTATTAGAGGAAGCTCCATGTGCATGAATTACAGGATTAGGACTAGATGAAAAGGATTTTCCTCCCCCTTAACATCCCTAAAACCATTGGCACGTCTATGAGTAGGGTTTTCATGGACAGAGAACCACACAGGCCCCCAATTTCCGTAAGCCCAGAACTTCGTTGTTTCGGCAGAACTTGATTCAGAATGAAACTGTCGTGACAGCCACTGAGAAGTCCTCTCATCTATAGGCAGTGTCTTTTACAAATAAACAACCTCCTTGCACACAGATGACGGTCCTAGCTGTGCACTTTCAGAACCTGACTTTGCTTTCCTGGGCAAACAAATAATTGTGGGCAAATCTGCAAAGACCTTTACCCACTTGCACGATCCTTCATAGTTCTGCAGGTGGTTTCAAGAAAAAAAAAAAAAAGTTTCCATGTCTCCAACCTGAATTTAGAAAGAGAAAATTTGGGAAGGGAGAGCACGTCTTGTCTCGTTTGCGGCCCGGTGGTTAGAATGAGGAACTCCTGGGCTCTGCCCTCTTCTGCTCCCGTTCTCGCACCGCGGTCAGTGCTGCAGTAGCTGGGAGCCTTCCTGCTCTGCATCAGGCAACACTAGATCTGCTCTGCACATGTCTTGCCCTCCTCCTGCCAAATGAGGACACTTTATTTGGGGCAGTTATTCCAAAACTATGCCAGGGACCATAGTTTAATTTCAAAGAAATGCAGTTTTCACTTAAAGCAGAAGCTGGAAAGGTTTGCCTTCATATTTAGTTCCTATAAAACGTGGTTCCCCAAGCCTTAGGGCCAGCTACCAAGAAAACTCCGTCTTTCATTTGGCAGTGACTCATGGACTTGGACTAATCACTTTCCTTTCCTGTTCCTTGGTTTTCTTTCTCTCAAGTGTTGGTGATAACTTCTTACTTCAAGTAAGAAAAAAAAAATAAAGTTTGCAAATTACTTTATCATGTTGCACTCTTTTGTTCAAAGATCTGACTTTCCTTTCCCTATTGTCCAGTATAGCAGCAATATAAAGAATCATGTATGGCATTAAATTAAATTCTGAAAGGAAAAGCTCTTTTTGAAATGGAAGAGATACCCGAGGACACCTTCCAGAACGCTAAGCATCTTAAAGGAGCAGCGTTCAGGGCCGAAGAAAAGGGACCGCCACAAGGAAACCCTCTCTCCCCCCCCTCCAAGATAAGCGTAGATGCGCCGAAGGCACCACGCTGCAGCCTAGACCGCGTTCCAGGGCGCTCCTGTCCCGAGCCGTGGGATAGGCCTGTTTGCACCACAGCAGCTACCAGTGCAGGGGAGACGGTGTCACCTGCGCGGGTGCGGATTTGGGGGGGACAGTTCTGCACAAAAGCCTAAAAATTAATCAGAAGAAATGAAGTTAACAGAGGAGCCCTACAGGGGAAGGCAAATTCCAGGTTCTGCAGCAATTTCTGGATCTTTGCAGAGAGAAAGATGCTCTAGGATCTTCATCTTTACCCAGGTTTTCACCACACTGCAGGGTAGTAAAAAAAAGAAAAAGAAAAAAAGAAAAAAAAAGACTAAAAAAAGTGTTATAATAAAATGCTTAAATGACTGTGGCAGCCTAGGGTTTTCTCTGTAAACCAAACTGCTGCTGGTTTACAAGTTTCAAGATAGGGACCTATGAGGTCACACATTTGTGTTAGCTTTGTTCAATAAAAAACAATTCCATTTAATCTGGCAGTAACTATTCACTGGCAAAGATCTGCAAGATCATCCCTTAGATTTCTGCTTGCTATGTTTTCTTGGAGGATGGGAGGGGGGTGGGAAATTTTTTTTTCCTTTCTGCCTTTATTTTTAAACAATACATTTCCTTATGCCCTACTTGACTGAATACCAGATCTTGATACAAAGCATCAGAAACTAGTCTCTGCCAGAAAGACAGATACTATAAATGGCCAAAGGTCTGATTTGGCACAGCAAGCTCTGAAATATTATTTTTAAATTGACATCTATTTTCAGACATGCTTCTACACTGCTGAAAGAAAATTAATGTCATGCTGTTGGTGCATTTTGCTAGCTTAAGCTCAGTGCCAGAGTCATGGAACTGAAGAAATGCCTCTAAAGTTAGCGCAAGTCTAAAGCGAATGAGACCAGAATCCGAAGCTCTGCCCAGATTATGATTTTTGGCAAAAACAAAAAAGCTGCAGCGACAATCCCTGCTCTAGTCACAGCTCTCGCCTCCTCCAGCGCCTTCTCGCTCACGGCCTGACTCACATCCCAGGCTTTCCACCCACACCAACCCCAGCTCGCACGGCGTCCCTCAGATGTGCTATGCTATGCTGAGGCCAATCAGAAGCTATTTATTAGTTAAAGTATTCAAGCTAGCACTAGCTTTGCACCTTGATTTTTACTGAGAAAACCCCACAGGAGGACGAAGCGCAGCTCTCGGGCGAGATAGCGGGGGGAGAAGCATCTAGGACAGCATCAGGAACCATCATTTCTGCATTTCAGCACTTTGGTTTGTTATCTGCAATATGTATTGTCTAGATCTTATATAAACCCAAATTCCAGCCTGCATAGTTATTATCTTATGTAGCATAATTACAAGTCCTGGAGTCTCCACCAGACAAATTGCTCCCTTAATCAAAACCATCCTTTACAGTATACACACACTGCCCACAGCGGAAGGGGACTCTACATCAGTTCATCTGTGCTTTTCAGCCTACACTTGCACAAAATCTGGAGAAAACTGTAATCTCACTAATGCAAGTTTTTGCCAAAATATTTCAAGCGGGCTGCGTGCAGAGGGGCTGCTAAACACTGACACAGGCACTTAAGGCCTTCACAACCAAGCAAGGGTGCTTGGGAACTTTTAAAACACGTTTCATTTCTCTGGCTCCTATCCTTCTGAATTTGCTTTTCAGGACATAGCCCTACCCTTGGTGTTGGTGTCATGAAAACTAGAGGAGCATTTTGTTTAATTGCCTAGAAAGAAGAGCTTGTGGAAGGTTGTTCTTCTACACGACAAACTGAAAGAACTGGGTTGGGGAGGAGGCAACCAAACCTTTTTGCTCAAAAGACTTATTTCTTTTTCTTTTAGGGAAGAGAGGGCACGAAGGACTCTCTTGTTTGGTTAAAAAAAGGAAAAGAACACAAGTGGCACTGTTTTTGCTGCCACAGCACAGAAACCCTGGGCAGAGGGGCTGTGCAAGGTGCTGCATAGACAGAGCAAAGAGGGAGCCCCATCTCTTCAAGATCCCTGGCAGAAAACAGCCCCTGCGCCCAGCAGCACTACCAGCTTCCCCACACAGCCCTGCCAAGGGCTCCCCACCTTCCCACAGCATCTGGGGACAAGTGGGGTCTCCCTGCTCCAACCAGGCACTCGCCCCTCGGTTCTTCTGCCAAAGGGGACCAGCTGTGGTGAACACTTCTACGAGCAGGAACCTGGTCGGGCAGTGGGGGAGTACCATGAGATAACCACGCTACCATCCTTTTAACATAGGAAGCAGATCAGCCATCAAGTGACAATAACTTTTGGTCACTACTTGCATAAACTAGATCTGAACTGGTGACCTCCAACAAACGCGTCGGTCCCCCGAGCCATCCAGTTCCCCTCTATAAAGGTTCTTATTTTAACCAGCGACTCTGTGCACGTCTCAGTCCTTCCTCTCCCTGTCATTTTACATCCCAGCATTGACATATGGGTGAACTGATATCCTTCCTCCGTTTCCTTTCTTGTTGCTAAATGTCCAGCGGTATTGCATAAAAGCACCCAACAGGAAAGGTCAAGCTGAGTTTCATGCCTGAGGTCTAGGATTACATCAAATTCTTAACGTTCATCTGTCCTTAACATCAACCAAACACTTCCCAGTTTTAGCCTAGTTGTAGCAAAAGCCACAGAATTGTTTTTACTTCAGTTCGCCCTGCCTCTTAACTTACCTACTACAGCCCCACACCACTTAGGGAGCAAGCTGAGCTCACAAGGGCTGCATCTGCAGAGACCTACAAAGCTTCCAGAGCCAGACCAAAACCAAGACTGCCAAGTCTTTCACAAGGAAAATTTTCACTACAATATTATTGAGTAAAGACACAAAGCCTAGAAAAACTTTGAACATTTCCAGGTACGTAGAGGCCTGGTTCAGACTTTCTGAATTTTGAATGGAAATCAACATTGAAAAAGTAAATGAGAAAATATTTGCAAAAAAACACAAGCTTTTGACAAAATGTTTGAAAGAAGATCTAATATAAAGGGATTTAATCAAAATCAATGCCATAACATTCTAAACTTATCAATATGCTTAAGTGGCTTGTATTTCACATATATTAATGAATTTACTGTACAATCCTCTTGCAAAATAAGCTGTATCCCTAGTTTGGACTTCAGAGGTTAAATAACTTCCAAGGCCATTAGAAAACCCACAGGATGCAATCCTGTCTAACATGCTCTAGGTGACCCTGCTTGAGCAGGGAGGTTGGACTAAATGGTCTCCAGAAGTCCCTTCCAACCTTACTGATTCTGTGAAAACCTAGAATAAACCCTAGAATTGCACCCAAGTCTGAAGTGTCTAATGAATGCCTTAACCCCAGGTAAGCCCTGTTCAAGCAAAGTACTTTCACACAAGCTTAACCAGAGCAAAGGTGCTTTGTTTGCATAACTTAGTTCTTGACACTGAGAACCTGCTTTATCCACATGCATCACCTTGACTGAGGTCTCCTCAAAATACTGATCACCTGGTGACTCCAAAGCAGAAACTTTGAGTAATACTCCACAGGCAGCTCCTGTTGCCTTTCATTTCTCCATTGGCTTTTCCTGCCACCTCTCACCAGAGACCGCAAGCCATGACAACTCAGCTAGTGCCACTAGGGCCATTGCATTTCCCACCCCCTGGAGAGATGGGAGCCGGGTGCCCATCACCCCTGCTGAGGCTGGGTGTGCCGGCCAGCTCGCAGGACGAGCAGCTGCCACGCCGGCAACCGGCGGAAGCGACGGTCCCAAGCTGAGGACGAGGGACACGGCCACCAGCACCCAGGCCAGCCCCGGAGCTGCCGGCAGAGCCACCGTGCCCACTTCCTGGCCCTGCAGAGTCCAGCCCAGCTTTGGTTTTGCACACTGCGCTCCAGCACGCAAGGCGAAGGCTGTTGTTTAACCCTCGCGTGCTCCTCACGGGAGCAATTAAAGTCTTTAAGATCTTACCTACATTTCACCAGAAGTCTCCTCATTAAGTAGTTGCTCGGATGTTCCCGAGGCTGAAAGCATTAAGATTCAAAGAAAACAATTGACTGCCTTTTTTTCCATGACAGATCAGGTATTTGTTTAACATGGTTACAGTTACCGCTAAGGTTACTGATGAAGGTAAAAGAGTACGATTTAAGCAGGGTTACTACTGCAGATTTATCAGGTAATAACTAAACATAAGCAAAAATAAGGTCAACCCTAAGCACAAACAAGACCAGCAACTATCTCCAGTCTTGCAACAAGGCCACTCAGCCTCTACAGCCTCAGCAACTTTCTATATCTGACACCAGCTTCTTGCAGCAGGATCAGAAAGCAACTTCGACTGATCATAGACCACTCTTATGCCATGAGTGGTAGGTGGCTGAGCAAAATAAGTACAACCAAATGTTATAGAGGACAAAAAGCTTCAATCTTAGTAAGCAAAATGGGAGGAATAAAGCGGGAAGAGGGGGTTTATACTTACTTTGGTTTACATAAGGTCTTTAACCATTATCAGGTCTTTAATCTGTATAGGTATTTATAGATTTTCTAAGTTTTCTTAATAGGTATTTATAGATTTTCTAAGTTTTCTTAATACAGACTATGCCAGTGGTCATAAGGCAGTCAAATCTGAAACTAGAAGCTTAACATTCAAGCCATCTTTTGTGGGGGATGGTTCCCCCTGTGATGAGCTAGGGACACTTTCCAAAAAGCCTCTGCCTGCTGCACCACAGCTGGACACATTAATGCATCACTACCCAATTCCATGGATGCTACAACCATCACCAAAATAAGATTACTGTATCCCCTCTCCCCTTTCGACTGCCTGGCACAGATGTGCACTTCAAGACGCTGAGTGGTTTTTGGCAGAGTTCAGACAGCTGAGATGCCTCCAATAGCAATAGGAAAGAGGAAGCTATTTGCTACATGTGGAAAATTTCATTTCTGCAACAGGTTTACATGCTACAAACTGGAAAAAAAGGCTGTATGGAATAAAATGAGAAAACTATGGGGCTAAAGAATACTCTAGAAGTATAAAAATAAAACTTTAATGTAATATTAAGGCTTCAGTGGGCATGCATAAAGAGCTTGCCAGGTAAAATGCAAATGAACAAACACTGAGGTGAATGCCCAGGGCTCAGAGACAAGCCTCTCCAAGACCAAGGTCCAGCCTCCGTCCCTTCAGCAAGCTGCAGGCCTGTCCACAGAGCAAAGTTTTTAGGTACCACACAACCTGGACATCACTGCATAGGCAAAGAGAGCTTAGGTACAAGTAATGCCAGAATTACTTTTTGCTTATCTTTAATATAGAAGAGACTATTCCTCCCCAGTGCAGAGCAGTTCAAATAATGAAGACCACAGAAATAAGATAAAGTGCATACACTGTGGTTTAATAGCTGCACATAGTGAACTCTGTACCTCAAAGATGATGTTCTTGAACTCCCCCTGAAGTCAATGCTGATGTCAGGGACGTACGGATATTATGAGAGACTCAGTTTCACCTCCAGATTCTTACTATTGAAGCTATATTTCAGTTGAATGTCACTACAGGAATAGCGCTGATACCTCTACACCCAAGACTATCTTCTAAGAGCGGGAGAGGGACTCTAGTACCTACAGTTATACAAAATGGAGAAAAATCCCACAGTAATTAGGCTTAAAGTTAGACTTAAATGCTGTATTTAAAAGGTGACTGGTTCCTAAAACTAAGTGTTGACCTCACAACAGATCAATGATCAACAGGTATCCAAAGCAGCTAGAAAGGGAAAAACTCTAGGTACAAAGTGGTACTTGAGCTGTTCTTTTAATGGCAGGGCATTTCAAACTTGCTTATGCAAACATAACACAGTGGCACTTGTCAGAAATGGTCAATAGAGTGCTGCCATGAGAGGGCATAGATCACATGTCAAGTGGCAGCAAAGGCTTGTATTACTCAAATGTTGAAACAAGGAATAGATATATTGACAACGTACAAGCATCCGACAAGCGTGTGCGCAGAAGAACCAATGCCGTACTGCTTTTTCAGATGAGCCAGATCAGTATGGTAGTAATTAAGCTACGGTATTTTTAAGTAGTTGTTTATTAAAATCCTAGGCCAAATTCTGCTCAGCTACTACTCATCTGAAACCCCAGAGGAGCTGTAAGACTCAGAGAAGTCAGTGGGACTACACAAGGAAAACATTTGACTGTGCTCATTTTAGGTAGATGCTCAATCTGACTTGTAACTTGACTTTTACATTTGCAGATCTATTCATGTTGATAGAATTTCAAGTTCAGGATCACACTGAGATTGTTTTGAAAATGGGTCCTGTATGGTTTGAACTCCTCTTCGCTGGCAACTTCTCCCCACCCATACACAACAGTCTCAGTTGCATACAAGGCAAAAAGAGTGACCTGGATCTGTTTCCTCTACAGGTTTAAACCTCAAGAGGAAAAAAAAATATACACACACACACACACACTATATATATATATATATATATATATATACACACACATAATTTTACCCCTGTAAAGCAAGGTCTTCCCCACTGCCAGTATCTCACATCCATTCTGCAAAGCAGGTTATGAAAACACCAGGAAAGTGATGACAGGAAAGTGCAAAGGAGCTATGGAAAATAAGGTTCTTGCAGCTTTCAGGTAGAAAGACTACATGGAAAAGAGAAATAAAGACTTTGTGGTAAACATGAGCTGGTAAGATTGAATGTTATTACTAAAACAACAGGCCTAGTCCCAGAACATGCACGTCTTCAAAATTTCCCACCTCCTCCAGTCGGCATTGACATCGTTGGGAACAGCGGAAGATGTGCTTCACACAGAGAGAGGGCATAGTTCAGACTTGTCAAAGATTCTCCATTTAATCTGCCTCCAACTAATAATTTGCATTTTTAATCAAAACCCAACAAGTATGAGGGATATCTCAGCCTTCCTCAGAAATAAAAGGGAGTGGGGACTTGCCTAGGGACTTTTCTCCAGTCAAAGAGGTAAGCTTCTACATTTCTATGTTAAGTGAAAAATGTTTTAGAATTATGTAAAATGATTTCTAGAGGAAATAAAGAAATCTGTCCTCTCAACTCACATGTGCATTTGCTCTCCGTAAAGTGTCCTCTGACTACAAATGCTTCATATTTGTAGCAATACACTGGACAACTCAAGAAATTGAGTTCTAGTTGCCTAACTAGTAAATAAACCCATCTCTAGCAAATAAGTTAGTTTATCTTACAGATAAGGATTTCTTGGTCAGGAGAAAGGTGAAAGTGAAAATCAGATGTTAAAGTGACGTACACCAGCCAGTGAAAGGCAGTCTTGACCCATACCATAGCCGAGGTCGGGTAAGGGCATAGATTCCTAGGCCACCTATACAATGTTAATGATTTTGCCTTTGCTTCAGATTAATTTTGCTGATTGAATCTTAGAAAAAATTACAGATACTCCTGAAATTAGAAAGGGATGTTTTACAGTGACAAGCATTGGTAGAAGCAAGGATCTCTCTCCAAGTAAACAAAAGCTCCCCTTATGAAAAAAAGGCATTTCAGTTGTGGTGAACATAGAACTGTTATCCTTCCAGAAACTGCAACAGTTGCTAAAATGAGGAGGGCTGTAGCTGCAAAACCCACAAAGGAGTTAAGATTTTGGTTATAAGCTTCCCAACCCACCACCCGTTGTGATGAAAGTCTTTGAAAGTAGACACTCTCCTTTACCTTCCAGCACCTTCTTTAGTCGTGTCTTTGACTAATAACAAATCGTTCTTAATATCAAGTTTGATTAAGTTAATCTTGATGTGATATCATGAAATAATATTTACTGCTCTCCAACAACTGATGTAGATAACTTCCCCTTTCACTCCTGCTGCACAGGGTGACAGGTGATTCAACGCCACTATTTCACACACACATCTGTGACCAACATGCAAGCGTTTATACCATGCCTCTGAAGAGCAGGTAATGGATCAAACCATTGTGTTAATAAAACATATGGCTTGACAATGAAGCTGAAACTTACCTTTGTGTTGGCCTCAGCCTTGTGCCTGCTCCACAACTGAATGTTTTAATATCTTTAAAACACTTTAGACCTGTATTATTAATGTTTTATTTTGATGTTAAATAAAGCAGGCACAGATCACACACTGACAGGGAGCTAACGTGAGTAATTTCCAACAGATTAAGATATCATGCTTGATCACCTGAAGTCAAAATAAACACATTCAAACAAATTAACACCACATCACCACCACACTCACCACTGCTCCTCTCAGATTTAAGAAAAGTCTCAAGTCAGTACAGACAGGATGAGATAAGGAGGTAGATAGGAGGAACCGCATACAAGTAAATAACCACCTGCAATCATGAATTACTTGCCAGCAAGGAAGTCCAAGTCAGACGCTAAGTAATCAAGGCCTCAGATAGCAGTCACGCTTGTGGAGGTTGTAGTACAAGTGATGAACCAAGCTTTACAGTTCAAAGCTGTGGTTTCTTCAGAAAGTTGCCTAGCTGAGGAGGCTCTGCCAGAACAGAGCGCATGCTCTGCTATAAGGAAACCACTTTATCATCTCTTTCCTCAGTGTGTGTTATGACATGCAGCAAATGTGTACCTTGGAGACCTCCATGCACACCTTTGGCAAGTGGAAGACCCTCCACCCCAAACGCAGGCCTTGCACGGTAACTGTTGGGAGCAGGCAGATGGCAATTACTAAAACAGGGTGGATGGAGGGACACCAAAGCCACCATGTGAGTGGCTCTGTGCTGCAGGGAGATTCTCCCTGGCCCCCAATGCCAACTCTATCCCCTAGAAGTAGGCCTGAAGAAAGTGCAGCGTTGCCTTCTCCTTGCTCCCTGTTCTGTGCCTTTTCTACGGGAACAAGCAGTTGGCTCAAACTCCAGAAAGCCAGAAGTGCAGCAGTTTCCCTCCGACTATTACCCAGCTCAGCTGACTTCCTGGATACCTTCACAGCAAGAGGAAACTGATCTGTACTGCTGCTTTCCTCTGTGCACTGAGATACCATGACACTCGTCCTCCGAGCTCACAGCCTCATTTGACCTGCTGGCTGCGTTCACCCTCCCATGTTGTTTCTCAAAGCTTTTTCCACCACCCACTCCTTGAAGTCCATAGGGGCAGAGCCAAGATTGCTCTCTTGCCCACAACACGCTCTCGGGACATCCTCAAAAAACCCCAACCTCTGCATCTCGGTTTCTTCTAGTGCAGAAGCTGACCTTTCTCAAATACTATATACCATGGAACTCCTAACAACTGATAACACAGCAGTCATGTGCTTTTGTCTGAAAAGCTTCCCCTTAGTCACAGCTCTGAATATGTACTATACTTTCATGTTTCATTTTCTAGGCATACATTTGCAAAAAGAAGAGTCTTTGGAGCAGGTACCTATTGATTTGTGGGAAGATTAGGAAATAAGCCAAGAGGCTAGAATTGTATTTTATTTAGCTTGCTTCCAATAGTTCATGTCCTTTGATTTCTGCTTTAAACTGTTTGTACAAGATTCCTAGAAACCTGAAATTCTTTCTGCACATAATATATACAATATAGCTGCCAGAAATGAAGTTTTCCTCCTATTACCCTATCCAATACACTGCAATCCACCTCCCATGTAAAGTGCTTCCATAACCATTCATAACTAGTTTTTGCAAATAAGAACGCCAATTAGCATCCAGTAAGATGATATGTAAGACTGAAAGCAAGAGAGAGGACAGCTGTCCCCTAGAAACTTGATTGAGATTACCTACTCATTAGTAACAGACCATTCAAACAGCCACCAGATGGTAACAACTTTCAGTCAATAAAGTGACATGTTTTGCAATTGCCAAATCCCTTTGCAAAAACAGGGCAGGACAAATCTTATCGTTTGAACACTTAGGCAAACTGATGAAAAGAGCTGGAGAATCTTGGCAGCAACTTCAGGCAGAATTTGTCCACACTTGTTGAGCCCGAGAGCAATGGGAGGAAGTGGAATGCACATGCACAGAGCTGGTGATCAGATCTGGGTATTTCAGATCCACCAACGACCAGGGAGCAATTCCCACCCCTTCCCTCTCATGCCAGGGTATCCACCACGATAGCACAGATATAATGGCACTTCCTATATTTTGTAGAACATCCTCAGGTCTGTGGGTGATCATCATTTTGGACTGAATTTTGCTCATTTCACAGTAAATCTAGAATCTCTCTTAAATTCAGTGAAATTACTACAAACTAGTGTTGTCCCACTACATCAGATGTAGCCCTGTGAAAGTAACTGTGCATTCGTAGTTCCAGTTGCAGCTCTCTGACAAACAAAGCAGGGAGCAGCTGACTCAGGAAAACCAAAATCCAGCTCATGCAGAGGCTTCCAGTCAAACACAGTACTTCTGCCTTACTTCCAATTCCAGAATGCATCTTATGGTGAATTCCACGGTGGCTGCCTGCTTTACATGCATATACTCTCCCCTCCCAGCAACCATAAGCAAATTAAAAGAATCACGTGGAAATAAGTTGCTCAGAGCAAGTCTTTTTTTTTTCTATAAAAAGCCAGGTAATGCTGAAACCACTTTTTTTTTAAACAGTACTTGAAATAAACAGAAGAGGAAGTTTTATAAAAGCACCTGAATTGATTTTGGGGGTGAGGGGAGGGTAGTTTATTTTTCTTTTCCTTTTCCGTCAGGGTTAATTTCAGTCCTTCTGCATTTCACCCACACATTCTCTTCAGGTTCCAAGTTCTGATTTCATTGAGCTCTCCGCACTCCAAGAGAGCATTAAAGCCACCAGACAGACTTTCATCAACTTCAACAGATTTTGGATCAGGGCCTTGATACATAACCTTCGTACAATACAAATGGAGAGCTATTGTCAGCCTGCGCCCCAGATGCACGCGCCTCCCCACTAAACACACTCTGTATCTGTATTCAGTGCAAGTCTTCTTGACTTCACAAAACTGTATTTTAGAAACTCTTATGACCAAATTAGTTGCACTTGCAACCGTACATAGCATGGCATGGCTCTTTCTCCTAGAAGGAGACACAGCATTTGTGCAGCAAGTATCATGGCCACTGACTAACCCTTAGCCAGTCCAGTCAATGGACCACATATCTAATTGATGTTTTGTTCTTTCTCCTTCTTGACCAAAGTAAATTAACAAATGGCACTACAGGAACCATCTGGCTAGTGTTAACATGTCCTCCGCTCTGGAAGTTTTGGGTAAAAGCGTGGCCACTTCTGCCCAGAGCCCAGCCTGTCACACATGGTTGGGGGGGGGGGGGCCACTGAAAAACTCAAAGGCTTCCTCCTCCCCCTCTGGGTGAGCTCCAGTATGAGCACACAGCAGAAGATGCACATGCATACATCCCTAACAACAGCAAAAACCCACCAAAACAAAACACAGCACAAGTACACAATTCTCCCACTGGGGAAGAGGGAGACACACATGCAGGGAGACATGCATGCACACCATAGGAGCCCCAAGGACCTGAGCAGCTTAGAACCAGATTAACTCACATGGCTACCCAATCTACAGAGCCCCGAAAGAAAGATAATGATCACCCCTGCCTGCACAACCCATCTAGTACCTACTGCTAAGCCATGTTGCGTGAACAGCATGAATTTAGGGGACTGATCAACACTTGCCCTGTTTGCGCTCCAGGACAGGGCACTTAGGTGGCATAAGCAGAGGCAGAAGCAAGCACATGGAAAGTGGAATGGGCTGCACCAAATTAAAGGCTGGAGAGGTCATCGTAAAAACTTGGCTGCAACATCCTTGTCATCATATAGAGTGGTACCAGATGCTCCTTCAGCCTTTTGAATTGGTTCAAGTGACAAGCAGGAGAAGGCTTCCTCTTAACAAAGGGCCCAGCTATTTGCAGACTCCCGTCAGACCTCTAAGTCCACCCAAGAAAAACCCCTTGGAAAAGGGCAAACATCAACTCTGAGCTTTACATGCTGCAGCCCAGTTTGGGACCACCCCCTTCAGAGTACCCCCTGTACTGCACTTGCCTCTGAAAGCTTCAGTTGGATCAGGACCTTATTTCTTTACACATTGTACAAACAGGTAGAAACATCCTAGAAAGGGCAGCAGAACGTACAGTGCTAACATGCAAGTACCTACTGAAGACAATTCCTTCAGTAGTTTAAAAGAAAGCCTTGAAGTCACCAAAACCTCTGTATTTCCCTCCAGTATAGGCGAGAAGGCAGGGCTCTTACTCTGAGCCTAACACAGCCACAGGTTGGGGCAGCTCCAACCACCTGGACACAACAAGGACTTCACAACGGGCCAGTGGACGAGCTACAACCAGTGTCTTTAAAGTCCTCTGGACAAGATCTAGGCAGCGTATTCTCAGTTTCAGACTCCCGGATTGCAGGGAGCTGGTCCTCTTTCTGACACACTTGTACTGCCCTTATTTGCACAGAAGGAAGGGGTAGGCCAGAGAAAGGCTTGAGGTGCTCTTCCCTTCCTTACTGAAAACTTAAACTGGAGAGCAAAAGGGAAGAGCAGTGTGACTGCCTTCTGCGACATACTTCTCAATTTCTCAGATGATTTCTTCCTTCTAATCTCTACAAATCTCACTCCTTGGCATGTGATAGAAATAATTCAAACTCAATTGCAAGCTAGTCTTTCCTCTGCAAAGACTGCAAACTATGCAAAATTGATTTAGGGGAATTTCTGTGAGGTAGCCTACAGTATTTCCTACCAGAAACTGTCTGTAAAACTTAATTCATTTAAAGAACTTGAAATCAACTCTGAATTCAGCTCCAAAGGTGCAGGTTTACAGGTCATGTCACCACCTCCATATACCTCAATTTTTTTCCCCCGGTATAGCAAAAAAATGGCATCAGTATTTTCAAGCAGAAACATACTTTTGCTCCTCTGCAAAAGGCACTAGGTTTGAAAAAAAATCTGATTTTTTGTGATGTTCCTTGAAAAGTACACCTAGGAGGTGATAGCACAGGCAACCCAGGCAAAGCAGATATATATAGTGTTGCTTGCAGTGAGGCTTGGGATCACCAGGCCTATTAAGATGCTGGAAAAGAGGAAGGGCAGCAAACCTGCCAAAACACAGAGCCTTACACTAAATCGATATCCTCCCATGTGTCCCTGGCCCTTCTTTAGAAGCAAAGAAGTTCAGCCTGCTGAAGCTCAGATTGCGTCTTGGGTCACACATGCAGGCAAGGGAGCTCAAGGAAGGTCTAATCCTTGCCTCTGGAGAGCGCAATGGGCAGCGCACCAGCTCTCCTTTGCAACAGAAGTAGAATTACAAGTCACAAGACCCCTACCTCAACCCACTCTGGCTGGTAGAAAACAGTTTGCATGCCAAACCTTGCTTAAGGCAGTGCCTTTAAAAAAAAAAAGAAAAGAGCTGAAAGTACTCATTATGGATGCAAAGCAGATGCTTGACTGAATATATGGTAGGATGCAAGAATCCGGTTAATTGCTGGTGCAAAAGCACAGGCTAAATTGTTAGAGATAGCAACTGCGCAAGCAGAAGGAAGCCCAGCTTAGGTAGGCTCCTGAAACTAGGGTCACACACACACTGATGGACACCCCCAGCTGTGCTGACGTCCACAGGGTTGCTCACAGCTCCAGCAGGATCAGGATCTCCTAGCCATGGATGCAGCTGCCCAGCTGCTGCAACACTGCGCTTACAACAGCGGGTCCCATGAAGACTTCGGCATCCAGAGTTTCGTACAGCAAATGTTGGCAAGCCAGCCCATAAGCCTCTCAGAAAAACCATGCAGCTTCACAAAGTCTTCTGTTACTAGATCATCTGCACCAGCCCTGTAGTTTCAGTAAGTGATATAATGTAATAAAATTCATTCTCATGCTATTTCAAAACTCTTCAACACTTGCAGCTGCCCTGCTAGAATTTTATTTGTAATGTTACCTGAACAACAAGGATACGTTCAGTTGCACAAATTGCAAACTGGAGCCCTAAGCCATTTTACCACCCACACAGTTAATTACACCTTTCAAAAAAAAAAAAAAAAAAAAAAAAAAAAGAGTTGAGAATGGGGTGTACAGTACCTAAACTTTCCCGCAGCTAGCAGAAACACGAAGACCAGGTGGCACCAGGCTTTGCACTACACAAAACAACAAGGTGGGGCAAAGTCCACTGCTCCGTATCAGCGCCTGCAAGAGATGAGTTCGTTTTTACAGCTGAGGTGTGCAGAAACGCTCCTGGCATTTCGGTTGTGCTCGGTCTCCAGCAGAGCAGGAAGGCAGGGCCAGGAGACACTTGGCGCCGCGCACTGCCACCCAGCACGGCCCCGATGGGCAACAGCCTGACACTAAACACCAGGGCTTGTCAGAGCTAACAGCCAACGGCGGTAACGTCCATTTGTTAATTTAGTTTATATAGTTCTACATTTCTGACAAACTTGGCGTAGGAAATAAAAAGCTTTTACATTTATATTGTCAGCGAGCTGAAGTTTCACAAAATGATTTCAGATTTCAATGGGAACCATCCAAATAGCTATAGACTGGTTTTGTGATCTGACAGTTTATTCCCATTCTTCTTCTCTTCAAGTTGTTTACTTTCAGATAATTTTTTCTTTTGCCTAGCCTGCCAGG
This sequence comes from Rhea pennata, assembly GCF_028389875.1. NCBI lineage: Eukaryota > Metazoa > Chordata > Aves > Rheiformes > Rheidae > Rhea > Rhea pennata. The sequence goes on from NC_084665.1 coordinate 8,225,836, forward strand.
CTTAAAGGTAAAGCAGTGTCCACCAAAAAAAATAATGACCTAACAACTATTATCATATTTCTAGAAGTCATTGTACCTGGCTCTTCCAGTCATATATTTCAAATCCTTGAAAAATTATGCTCCATTTGTATCTTATGTACAGAAATCTCATCCTAAATGAAGGTCAACATGGTTGCATAATTTTCTTAAATCACGAATGGGAAGATCACAGAAGAATTAAGAAAAATATTACTCTAAGTAAACAACAACGCATTTTTAGTTGCTAATTGAAAAATACGTGGCTCTTAACACTGAAATTCCTAATAATATGGTGATAGAGACATACAAAAGCTTTTCATGTACGTTTGGTCATTTTTCTAAATTAGTAATACAGAACCTACCAGTTGGGTACCACCTTCATAGATTATACCTAAAGAAAGGAACAGACAGTATGAAGTTATCCTGAACTTTTATCTTGGCTGCTTGCCACTACTGAAATTCACACATTTTTGCTGTCATTGGGTTTGTCATCTCCAGCAGTAGATGGGCTCAGCGATGGGGAAAGGCTGCTAGGTACCAACAAGTCTATAATCAACTGATAGGCACATACTTAGGATTACTGCTCTAGGTAAACCCAAAGCACAGGCTATTCACCATTAATATCTCACCTCCTGTGCTCTTCCCCGAGGCCACAAGCCTTCCAGCAAGCAGGAAACCCAGATGCAGCTCCCCAGGACTGCCTCTACTTCCTCAAAATGTGCAAGATCTTCTCCCCAGCAGCACCAGCTTGGGTTCTTCCAAGGTCTCCATGCATTTCTGACATAATTCAACCTGGAGCCCAAACTCTGTGCAAAACCCTCCCATTTTGCTAACGATGCAAGCGTGGGCTCAGACCTCATCTCCAGCGCAGCCCTATTGGGGTCTGAAAGCCTTCAGGAGAAGGGGTTGCCCTGCACTAAGACACCAGGCTCCACCATAGATGCACCCTCATTACTCCGTGCCTAACACCAGGCACTTCAGCAAACGGAGCACGGCTGGCTGCCCGGCTGTTTCCTTCACCGTGTGACATGGAGCTGGAGGTCAAAAACTTAATTCCTACAAGACACCCCAAGAAATAGCAAGTTTCTCACTGCAGGCTCAGTCTGTTGGTATCAAAGTCAAGAGAAGTTTTATCATTTTCAGTCAATGTTAAACCTCTCTCCAGGAGTTACTACTCAAATAACATAAGTCTATATAGGCTGAACTTTTTTTATTGGATATCTGTATCTGGGCGTTCATGTACCAGTTTAACCACCTAGTTGCCACTTTCTTTAAATTTATGATTCATTTCAAAGGAGTTCAACATCCAAAATATTAGTTGAGCTCTTACAGTTTAGGTTAGATATTCAGTTTAGCATGATCCAATTTGAGAAGTGCTCAAAGTATCCTTCCTACTCATATTTTGGATGTATTAAAAATAATACACAATGAGTATAAATCTAGAGAAATCTAGTGGAATTAACTCAGGTTCCAAGGTAATGTTTTATGAGGTTATAAAAAAAAAAAATCTCTGAAGAAAACTTGTTTCTCAGGGTAGTTCCCTCACTTCAGTAAAGCACAAAAAAAGAAAAATACTTCACTTGAGTCAGAGTTGGGACTGAGCCACGACATCTTGAAAGGGGTCCAAAACTGCCTCCACCTTCTTTGGGGGTGATAAAATGCGGAGGTTTGTTCTGACCCAGCTGAGAAGTCATGATGTCCAGCGCGGGGTCTGCAGATCAGCTTCCACCCAGAGAAGGATGAGGTGCTCACCTTGGGGGCTTCGGTCCACGGCCGCCACTAAGCTCAAGCGAGCTCAGGACAAGGTGCTTCACGGCCTGCTTTCTGGACTATCACATATAGGCTTGTCCCATGTGTTAAAACGCAAGCGGTAATGCTTTTTTCCAAATCTCTGGATAGGTTACTTCATCTCAGTATCACTTTACAGCCATCATAAATCAAGCAGTCCCCCCTCCTTCCCACATGTTTTATAAACTGCCGAAAGTCAGAGTATTTTTGGCCCAACAGCCTACGTATCTTATAATAAATGCCTCTTCTAATGTTGCTTTATTTTATCAATACTGCTGGACTTCTTAATGGGACTCTAAGCTCCTGACCAACAAAATATATTAGCCGTCACATTCTGTATTTATTTTTACAGTGAGGAACAATGATGCTCTCTTACGACCAGCACAGGGTAACAGAGGTCAGAGTCTGGCTGTTAATTGAAAAACCACGCGCGCCGCCCGGGCGGCCGAGCCCACGCGCGCGGCCCGTACGGCACCGCACCGCCCCGCCGTCCCGGGTCCGCGGCCCGCAGCGGGGGCTCGGCCGGCGCCCGGCCGCACCAAGGACGCCTGCGGGATACTGCACGCCGCGCCGCACGGATCGGATCAGGACGGGATCAGTGCAGGGAGAAAGGAGGAGGAGGGGGAAAAAAAATAAAATAAAAAAAAAAAAAAGGAGAGCTGCAGGCAGGGTAATGCAAGGTTGGCTTGCCTTCAGGAAATGCCTGGTTGTATGCAGCAGCTGTGGTGCGAGTAGTACAACAAATTCACTTACTGAATGACAACAGCTTTATTGGCAAGCCAATTCAATTAAAGCCACTGCAACCAACAAAGTAGCAGGCAGCGCTCTCTGCATAAAGAATATGGAATCATGCCTACATTTCCCCAAGTGCCCTCGGCCCTAGCTGTCCCTCGGCATGAGAGGGAAAGGGATGAATGAATTAGACGCAGATGATGGTAATTAATGGCTGGCTGTCAGAGAGGCATTTTGTAGGCCCAGCGGTTGAAAGCTCCATATTACAGCTAAAGTCCCAGCACTGCCCAGACAGGGCAACCTGCCTCCCGCGATGGTGGGAGCGGCGAAGAGACGCTGCCGTTTTGCATTGATCAGCGCTCTGCTGTATTGATAGGTAAATAATACGTTCATTTTTCATTTTCACAAAACATATCCTTCAGGCTATGGTTACAAGAAACTCACTTTGGAGCTCTGACACGAGCTTATTAAGAAAAAACTATCCTTAATGCTAGGCTATAAACATAATAAATATTCTTATAAAATATACATAAGAAATCATTTTTGCCTTTAGTAAAATAGATAAAACCGATTTTTTAAACATTACAACTTTACTTTCTAAGGCAACTTTTCATTTGGGATCTCCCCACACACGCACAAGACTGATTTTGTACCGTTGCTGAAATCGGCCAGGTTTAGTTTTGCCTCCTGTAGCATCACAAATAATAAATTGATCAGGGCTTGATCTGCTCTGTTAAAATTACAGGAGCGCTTTCCCTAGGTTTATGAAACGCAGAATTGAGCCTCATTCCCGAGCTCTCAAAATAACTTACAAAACTTCTGTCATTAACTTTAACTTACGGATAAGGAGAAGCGAGGCACTGAAAGCTTCTGGGCAGTACGCTGCCCTGCTGAAGCCTCAGCGACACGAACGCCAGCTTGTCAGGGCCGCACCGTACACGGTGCGCCCGCAGTCGCGCGGCGAGCCGGACGCCGGAGCCGCGGCTCACGCGTGCCCGCTACCAGCGTTTCCCTAAGCATCTCTTCCCTGCAAGCCGCTGCCCCGGCCCCGAGAGCTGCCCCAACGTCTGCGTCCACCACAACCCCACTGCATCAGAATCACTGCCTTCCGTACTGGAGATTAAACCCTCTTCAATCTCCGTATAAACACATTATTTAGCGTTTCACAGATGCGACGAGCGGCCGCCTGGGTGCGAAGCAGGTCACCTCGCCGCTCCCCCGAGGGCTGCTCCCCCCTTTATCGGCCGAGGCTCTTCCCTGGGAACACGCAGGTCCTGCGAAACGCTCCCCCCGCGCAGCGATTCGGTTACGAACGGCGCTCGCGTCTTTGACCGCTGCAAGGGCGTGAAACGCTCGCGTCCCGAAGAGCGGGCGGAGGTGACGTATCCCCTTTCAGAGGCTCCCCGTCTCCTAAGCGGGATGAAACCGAACACCTGAAGGGCACGGCACTCGCTTCATTCTAGATTAATCAATTATTTTTTTTCACGGAAAGGCTAAATCCTTTATACATGCCTTCTTGCTCTCGTTTGCCCACCCCGCACTTCCAGAAAGGCAATGCTCGTTCAGACGGACTCGGGGTGAAAGGAGGTCTTAAACCCCACCAGCTCGTTTAATGTAGCACCAACGAAGTGAAGGGGAATTGTATTCAAAGCAGTGACCAGAAAACGCAGGGTGCTTCTAGGCCTTCTTAAGTTTTGTTTTATGGAATAAAATCTACTCTCTCAGTATGCCAGTGTAATTGCCTGGCTGCTTTCCATGTCAAAGTGACCAATACTCTCTGTGCCCCTGGGAACGTGCAACAGAAGAAAACATCGTTCATTTGGACATTCATTATGTGACTCGTTATTGTACATTAAACATTGGTATCTTTAAAATAATGGCCTAGCTATTATCAGCCACAAGATTCCCACTTCTCGGTTTAGTTCAAAGATTAGGGCACCGCTGAAGCCCTAGCAGGGTGACGCTGAACACTCAGAGAAACGTTCTCAGCGGAAAACATTTCTGTTTCTTCCGTGTCACAGAAAACATGCCTTTTCATTTTCACACAGTATTTCAATATTCATTAAGCAATAGCTTAATGGTGCAATCCTTGATCACTCAAACAAGAGCCGATGAAAGTGGGTAAGGGCCCACAGAAGTCAAGGATTTTTTTTTGTTTTGTTTTTTTTAAATGGATAATCTTTATCTTGCAATTTTTGCTAGCGCAGTTATTCAGATCCTTAGGCCAGATACCCCACACTAGGGGAAAGATGGGCATGGAGCAGAGGCTGAGGAGGGGAAAAAAAAAAAAAAGGAGGAGGAACTGAAACGATGCAAGACGACACCTACTTTTCCTCCAAGCTAACAGCACAAGCCTTACCTCAAACCAGAACTAAACCAAAGTTAGAGGCCATGAAGTCTAGTACACTGATAAATCAGGCCTACTCTGGCTGAACACCTAGCAGGACAGACACCTAACTGCAAACACACAACGTGGTCCCAGTATAAGACTAATTACTCAGGCAAGGCAATCTTGAAGTAACATTACATTAGACTGATGCCACCAGGCATTTTCAAACCAGTTTAGCCAGTTTTACTATGGATTTGCCAAAGAAAAAATAATAAAGCTGACCTTTGCTGGCGTTTCCCGAGGGGAGGAGGACAGTTTACGCAAGAAGAGCCACAGAGCGTGGAGTCTCCAAGCACAAGGTGGTACAGCATTGCCAAGAAAAATGGTGGGACTGCAAAGATGGATCAGCACCTCCCAGGCCCCGGTTACACACAGCAGCACCAATCAACCCTGCCCTGCTGCAACACAGGAGAGAAAGGGGGGAAAAAAAAGAAAAAAGAAAAAGAAAGGTTTCACCTGGGCTAGATTTCCTACCAGGTGCAAACCAAGCCCAAGGAGGGGGAGGAAGGGAATGAGTGGAATAAGAGCAACTGGGACCAGGGGATCTGAGACTGTGCTTAGGGTCTGCTGCCCTTCTTCCTCCCCCCTGGTCACAGCAAGGGACAGCTGTGGGGAGTCTCCCAGTCCCAAAGCCTCCTGGCCACCTCCTGCCAATCCCACCCTCATCTCACCACCTGCAAAACTGCAGAAGATGGTCAATTCAATGGCAAAATCCTGTCACATGACATAACCTTGTCTCAAGTTGCCACATTTGCTTCTGCAAGGTCCCCTGCTACTTCCCTAAGGTAAAGGGGAATTAATCAGTCATGGTTTCATCCCTGACTCACTTGTGAGGGAAACACTGGTTATGGTAGAAAGCCACTCAGATGAGAGCACAGAGAGGATTTTAATATTTTCTTTCAGTGCTAATAGGAGACACTGATGTGTCCAACTGATACAGTTCGGTGGGGTTTTTTATTCATTTAGCACAGTATTTAGGGACCTACACTGTGCTTATGACCCAAACATGCTAGGCAGTGTACGGACACATAGCAGAAGACAGCTTTAGTTACTGCAAAGTCTTTGCAAGGCAGAAGAATTAAAAAAAAAAACCACCACAGTAATAGAGTACTCTTTGTAGGATGAGCGTGTGCACCCTAGAAAAGAGCACAGTGAAGAGAAAGGCAAACGCCCTGCAGAGGGGAAGGCAAGAATATGTTTATCTACAGCATAACATGAGGTTCAAGTACACCAAAGCACCTGGGATACCAGGCAGGCTCCCCTCCAAGCATGGAGGGGGGGCAGCATCTCACGGTGCTGCCGAACGGCGGGGCCCTTGGCATCTCCAGACCACCTCCATCACCTCGGTGCAACACCCCAGCGCCGTGCACGCTGCTTCCAGCCGGGCTCTCTGCAGGGCAACACCGCTGTAGCCTTGCTCCCCTTCCTTCCCAAGGTGAACTGCCATCAGGACTGCCTGGTAGTATTTTAAAACTAGAAGGGATCAAACACACAAAGTGTTTTTGCAGGAAGGAAAGAGAGCACGCAGCACTAGTGCAGAACCTGAATTTGATTACTGTGCGGCTTGCTACCCTTGTGAGTGCTCCAGCTTGCTGCTCAGGCCATTCCCACACTTTCTGGGGGCAAGCACAGAGCAGAAGGGATGCTGGCAGAAAACGGTGGGCAAAAAGGACAGTTCCCAGGGAACATTGCATCCTGCTACCTGCAAGCAGTGAAATGGCAGCAGCCCCTTGCTTTTCTCACAGTGGTTACTGCTACTCCCCCACACAAGCCCACTTGCCTACAAACAGTCTGCAACCTGGACTGCAAGGAAAGGGCTGAAGAGCCATCCAGCCTGGTGGAGCAGCCCCGGGGAAACAGATGCTCTCTGCACTCCCTGTGTGGTAACGCTCCACCATCCTCCACAGAGCTTGTCCCAGGAAGCACAGCTCCCATTAGAGTATAAAAATACTTCAGGTCTCCAAGCAGCAGTTTTCTGCTTCCTCCTTCCCCTTTGCCCAAACACCTCAGCAGAAATGTTGATGGTCAGAAACCTTCTGTGCTCCCCATGCAGCCAGAGCTGCTCTGGTGCCTGGGGACAGAGCAGCCACTCATCTTCTGCCCATTCCCACCACAGCAACACTTCATCCACAGGGTTTCAGGAGAGCTTCAGCAAAAGCCTTGCACCCAGCCCTGGGGTACTGAATCCCCAGAGCAGGGGCTACAGCAGCTGCTTTGCTCAGAGGCCTGTGATGACCACTGTCAGCTCTCCATCAGTCACACACAGGTAGGAAACAACACACAACCGAATAAACTCTGGACTGTTTAAAGTTAAATCTATCAGAGATCTAAAAATTTCTGCCCTCTGCAGCACTGAAATACAATCATTCCTGGAGAGGTGAATGATAGTTAATTGTCAGATACTGGAAAAAAAGGAAGAATTCATGCAACTGTAATGAAGCAAATGCATGTTCTTACTATTAACACAACAGTACAGACCATGCCCTCAACTTCTAAAGCTGCAAACAAAAACAACTCACGTTCCTGTGCACTAATAATACACAATGTATTTATCTTACACAGAAGAAGGGCTAAGTTGAGCCTGTGGTTCCAGGGAGTATAGGCTTTCCAAAAATCTAATGCATAGTCCACACTAAGCTTTCCCTGCTGGCAGATGTGGAAGAAAGTGTAATATAACATACATTGCAGACGTCACACTGCGGGCATGGGGAGATCCTCTAGCAATAGCACATATTTGTGAAGAGCTATGCTACTGCTGCTTAAATTCCACGCACTGCCCTTGGATTTCTGCAGAGGCATCAGAGCGGTGGCAGCCCCAGGCCGTGCCGCGTGCTCCCCACACCCTGTCGATCGCAGCTAGCTCGGCAGTGGCGCAGGCACCACAACCCTGGGCATCCCCAGATGGCTGCCTGGTTCCTTCTACATTTATCCTCTTCACAAAATTATGCAAATGGTCCCGTAAAAAGGAAGCTTGGGATATTTTGTGTGCAGGGCTGGGGTCAGTGCCTGCCTAGGGCTCACTGTCTGTCATGGTATGTATGCTATGTGTCACTTTACAAGTACTTAAGCATACGGTGCTCTAGAAAGAGTCAAGAACACTACATGCGATCTTCAGCAAGTCAAAACCAGGGTATTGTATGCAGAGTGGGGTCAAATATGGCAGCATTCAGAGCAAACTATTTAAGTTAGGTGAATAAAACAGAAGGCTTCTTCAGTCAAAGGATCTGCCAGGCACATAGCGCTACTTTTGTGCAGCTGCCACTCTCCCTATTCAGCCAGCGAATATTGGCTATTTGTTGATTGTTTCATCTTCACCTCTTACACGACACACTGCATTCACCCCAGAGAGGTTCTCCCCGCCCTTGGAACATGAGGCATTTAAAGGCAACTTTACATTAAACAGCCACTGCAAGGAGCAATCCATGTATTGGTGTTCCTACCTGACCCCCTTGGAAAGCAGCTTCCTGGTGAGCTTCAGGCTCTCCCCATCCAAAGCAACGCGCAGACATACAAGTAAGTCAAGCTGAGGTGCCATCTAAGGTTCATAGGTGAAGTTCAGAGGCAAATGTCCAGCAAAAGTCTGAGCCCTCTGTAACTGATGGCAGGATATCCTCTGTGCTCCCACACAGCAGAGCAGCATTGCTCCTCACTGCCTGGCAAGCTCTGGGTGCCTGGAAGCAGCCAGCACCTCTGAGCAGAGGCACCATTCCAGAGGCTTCTTGGGCCCAAGCAGTCCTTGATGCCAGCTGGTGCTCCGTAGAGGGCTTTTTCCACATCAGCCTACCCAAATACAGGTAATAGCACACGAGCATTGCCTCTCAGGCCTGGCTCAGAGCAAAAAAAGCCACTTCACATATGGGCAGCAGGTCACCAGGGCCAGAGCAGTCCACCTGGATGGTGGCCAGTACCATGGCACTGGCACATATATGGCCCAGCCGATGCTGGGCTACCAAGTCTTCCTGCAGTTTTGGCACAACACTTCTCACCCACAGACAGCTCAGCACGGGCAACCTGAATACTCAGCATCCAGGGAGCTTCTCAGCAGACCCAGAAAGCTCAAGCCTCTCACCACAGGAGCACAGCAACCTTTTCCTTCCAAGCAGCAAGCTTAGCTCTGCTTACAACCCTTACTCCTGAGCCTGCTCTTCATTCATACCTTTATCAGCTACCTCACAGGCCTCTGTAATCAAGAACAGCTACAGGAAGAATGACCCCTCAGGTCTCTCAAACGGCCTCCACCTGTGGCTATGGCCCAGGTAATGGCAGCCTCCCTGCCTGGCCAGGCTGGCCGCAGCTGCAGCTTATGAGCAATTGCTGGCTGAGCAGCACCTGCAGTGGGGCTGAGTTGAGCACAGCTGCTTGCACCCATGGGGTGGCTGCCCCTCAGGAGTCCCTGCCTGGCTGCTTGCAGTGGGTGCTGCACAGTGTCTCCTCCGGGCCACCAGCCAGTAGCTCACTGTGGGAGCTGCACAGGGCTGGTTCCCGATGCAGTGAGGGGTCTTAAAAATATGACTGCCCTTGGTAATTGGGGGGGTGGGGGTACTATGGGGCTAGATTTTTGAGTCCTAACTTTCATTTTTATCTGGGAAATGAAGTGTCTGGATTGGCAGGTTATCTCTGTCCTTTGCACTGGGAACATAAGGAGCTGCTAAGCAAGATTGTTCTTCTGCATGTTTCGCTGCAAAATCTTAGTTTGCAATGTAGAGCTGGAAAAAGCAGTGACCTCTGCAAATGCTTGTAATATGCTTTATTTATACTCTGGTAGAGTGCAGAAAGTGTAGTCATTATAAATTATCCATGTCTCAAACTGTTCTCCATCTTGGAGGGGCAGGGAAGATGCTGCTAAAGAGGGATGTGAGATAGGGAAAGGCTGCAGAAAGCAACAGCCACATTAAAGGGTCAGCATACCTCGCTCTTAGCAACTGTTCCCGTTCCTGTGCCCCGCTCTCTGCCATATGGCTATCTTTTTAATCAGAAGGCAGCTAAAAATTAACAGTGATCGAGAACGAGGATACGCACAACAGCCTGGACCTCCATTTCCTCTGTGGTTTGGTTGCCTGTCACTAACCACTGACTACCCTTGGATGTGGTGAATTTTGGTTCTCAGCACAGAGCTTGTCTCCTGCAGCAGTGCCCTCTTCAGCTGCTCCGGCATCTGCACCAGAGCGGGTGCCTCTGGCTGCTAGTGCTGAGCTGTCACCGACTACAACTTCTAGGAGGAAACAAGCACTTCCTGAGCCAGCATCATCCTCTACTCTGTCCCTAGGCCTTCCTTACCACTAGTGGGACTGACTCTCATAAGTCATTAATACATCATCTTAGCTGGGAATCATCCACTCAGGACCCTGCAGACACAAATAGACCTTTACTGCCTTGAGCAGCCTCACCTGGAGCCTCCACCCTCACTGTGGGCCCAGAGCTCTGATCAAGCTCAGCCCTGGGTGCCCACATCTTCCCTGAGCGGGTGTGCTGTCTCCAGGTCTGCCTGCTGGATGGACCTTGGACTGATGCTGAAGCTGGCTGGGGCTGTGGATGTGCCCCACCACCAGTGCTCAGCTCTGCCTGCTGCGTTCAGATCAGGGGGACTGAGCCCTGTCGGTGCCCTGGTCGCTCCTGGCTCGTCCCTCTTCACGCAGCAGCCCTGTTCACCCGGCTCCCTGACCCTCTCCTACTCCTGACAGAGACAGTGTGCTCAGGTGTTTCTCCTATCCAAGCCTCTCAACTAAAATTATCAAGGGGTTGTTTTGTTTTGGGAGCAGGACCTCCTTTTTTTTTTTTTTTTTTTTTTTTTTTTCCTGCTGAAGGTGCTTAGCATTGTCAACACAAAGGTTCTTGTCCTTCCACCCAGTAAAATGCATCTGTGATAACAGTAAAACCTGTAAAGCATGGACTTGGACTTGAGTCTAGCAGTGAGGAGGGTGAATTCCTTGAATACAGGATTTGCATCATGTTCACCCAGGATTTATATTTTTTAACCACCAGTATTGATTTTTCTGATAAACCATCTGACTGTGCGTTGGACGCATTTAATATGGTGCATGTGAATTGATACATCAAAGAGAATTGCATAAATTAACTGCCTGTGAATTGTGAGCTATTATCTGTTATTAACTCATCTGGAGTCCCATGGCAATGTACACTGTGCTGTACATTGCTACGCGGTGTGTTGTGCAACAGCTGAGTTTCAACAGCACAAGATTTTAGTAGTAGTTCACTGATAAGCCCTAATCGCTCTCATTTCATTGAAAGAAATCTGCACTAACTTCAATTAAGGGAAATTGGACACCCTGTGTGGTTTCCGGAGGGCCTTTTTCATCCTCACCTCTATTTTTTTTGTGCCACAACAGATTTGTTGCTGCACTGCCTCAGTATGCCCGTCTGCACCATAGAGACCCTGGTCCTTCCCAGCTCACAGGGTCATGGTGAGGTTTAGTCCATGCACTTTTGTAAACCATTTTGATGGATAAATGAGCAGCACATAATTATGTATTAGCCAAGTATCCTCTCTTCTTATTTAAAAAGAAAAGAAGAAAAAAAAACATAAAGTATACATATGCTCTGCCAGAGCTTAAAGAGATTCAGAGTTTGGGAATATAAAAGTACTAATCTACAGTGTTTGGAGAAAGGAATTTATATGAGGCATTTGCTAAACTGAAACTCACTGGCCTTTTAGCAACCCTGAGAAGACCAAAAAAAAAAAAAAAAAGGGAAAAAAAGGACTAGAACAAAAAGACAGAACAAGGAGCAACACAACATGCTGAGGAAAAGTTAATTTTTTCCATCGGACTCTTTTGTGTGCCAAATTATTCCTTAATGTAAAGCCTCCAGCACTTTTACTTAAACAATGTACGTAATTACGGACCAGCTTACCACACTCAGACATGAAACTCGCCGTTTCTCCTCTCCCCTGGGTTTGGCAAGGGGTCTGGTTTCTGAGCATGAGAGGCCTATGGTTAACCATAGTGGGCTGAGGATCTGCAGGGTAGAGCTGAAATACCATAGTAATTAACTATAGGTTAATCATATTTACTGCAGCTCTGTTGTTACAAGAGTCTCAGACAAAGGCTAAATTCAAGAAAACTAAAAAGAAACAGATCTTCGTAGTTGATTTATTGGTAATGCAATTAGGATGAGGGAGAGAATCTAATTACCAAGTACTCTCACTTCTCTCACCCCTCCCGGAGCTGATTTAAAGAGGAAGCTATTGGTGTAATAACTACTTTCTAGTTTACTTTACTTCTTAGCACTGCAGTTGTTAAAACAGCTTCAGTGTTTTCTCAGCTGCATTTTCTTGTCAATACTAAGAATCAAACAAAATGGTTTGTACATGTCGGAGGGAAAAAAAGAGGTGGAGAAACTAATGTGGAAAAAATATATATATGTATTTCAGAGAAGCTGAAAATTCACCTGAGGCTGGAATGTGATTTAGGAGAGGCCAGAAGAACAGGTCATGCATGTGACTGTCCTTTTACTTCACAAAATTACATGTGCAAAAGCGCTGAGAGAGTGCCAGAACTGTTTGCCCTCAGGCCTATCCCATGCAAATACGTCGTGGTGATGGGAAACAGCAGCACAAAACCTTGCGCTTAGCCCAGCTCGGTGGTACACAACGCGCGAGGGCTTTCAGCTGCAGTCAGACAGGTTGTGAGGATGGTCAGGCGGGTTGGTTCTCAGTGGGCGATACGCAGGCGGTATAAGCCCTGCAACAGCAGACCCTGAGCTGCAGGGATTATTATTATTATTTAATACACATTCATGCAAAGTGTGTCCCATCTCTGAGAACCCAGAGCGTTTTGCTAACCGAACACAGCAAAAATCCTCCCTGCCTGCACAACCCTCTGCCGGCTTGGAGGCACAAGGGCAAGGGGCTGCCGCGGGCGCTCCCGGCACACAAGCAGGTCTGCGGGGACTGACCCCACCGCTGAAGCACAGTGTGAGCCCCACATTCTTGCAGCCCCACTGCCTGCTCAGGCACATGCCCTCACAGACACCCCAAATACGGGGATTTATTCACTGAGCAGCTCTTCGGATGAATCACAGTCCTTGACCATGCGGTCAGGCTGGGGCAGCAGCGCTGGGCTGGTCTGCATGTGTCAGGCAGGTACGTCCACCAGAAAAGTGGCCCATGAGCTGCTTCTGAGGAGTCACCGGTGAAGAGACAATAAATAATTTGGCTTATTTGCTCATCTATATTAAACAATAAAGCAACATTGTGAGAGACTCTTGGGCAAAATCGTAGAGGCTTTTGGCAGGGAGAGACAGGAATGGGGGACCAGAAAGGGTTCGTGGTCATTGCTGCAGGTCCTGGTGCAGCACCAGTCCCTACTCGTTTCAGCAGATCCAGCCTGGGTTTAAATTTTAGGATAATTCACTGGCCCACATTTAGCCATCCTAAAGGGCACAATGTAGCACAGGTCTTCTCTGACGTGCCTGGAGGATACAGATGGGACGAGGGACATCCTTTCCCAACCATGCCCTTGAGGGTGCCCATCCTCCTGGCCAGGAAGCACCACGGCAGGCACAACAGCAAAGCCAAGGCAGCACCTGGTAAGTGGCACACAAGCATTTGATCCCATTATTATACATAAATGCAGGTGAAAACGAAACTTCTTCCCAAAATCTCTGTACAGCAGCTACTTTATTTTGGTTGTGCATTAGAAGTCGTTTTTTGTGTTTTTTTTTTTTTTTTAATTGTCCAAGCTCACCCAGGGGTAAGGCTTCCCAGGAAATATATATCTATATTGGCAGCAAGCCAGCAATGGCATTACTGACCTCCGTAGCATCAGCCAGAGATTTTCCTCCCCAGGAGACAGCATCTCAGGTTCTCAGGTCAGAGAGGCAATGTGGCTCTCCCAGCCACAGGGAGGACTGAGGTGGGGAGGGGGTCCAGGGGACTACTCAGGGCATTTAACAACCGTGGGTGCCCCCTTTGGACCTTTGCCATCTGTCCAGCCCCCTGTGCAGGTTTCTACACCCATACTGCATGAGCAAAATGCCCGTGCAAGGTGCAGGATGCCCAGGCACAGGCACCATGGTCTTCCATGGCATTTTCTTCTGTAGCATTCAGTGCAACAGCCTGAAACAAATGGCCTGCATTAGCACCACAGGAAAAGGGTTGTTTCCTTCAAGCAGGGGATGCACGCCTATGGAGTGGGATACTCAGAGAAAATTGGCTGAATCTCTCCCATTTCTTTTTTCTCCTGTTTAGACCTACAGATGCCGAGCATGGCCAGCTCCCCAGGCAGTTCCCACGCGTGAGCTCCCGTCCAGGCCCCAGCTGATGTGACGCCACTGGGCTGCACTCGCTGAGGCTCTCAATTATTACGATTATGTGTAAGCCCATTTTAAAACTTCCTGGAACTGAGAGCGGTACAGTGTGCACATCTTTAATTTAATTACTATTTATTATTTATCTCTTCATGAGCCTTGGAGCTTGGAGTCTTTAAAGAATGAGACATGTATTACTAAGGTATGTGGCACACCGTATAACAGCTTAATCATTCTCTTTCTGTTCTTTTTATTATTCTCTTTTTCCCTCTAGTATATTCTTCCCTGCACTAACCTCACATAAAGTAATCCCTCCTGTGGGAGGGGGAGCAGGTATATCATGGGTCGTCTTGCAGCCAAACCCCAACCCCACAGTCTTTTAATCAGCAGGATAAGACTCACCACACATTAAGCAAGAGCACATGGGCCCCAGGCAGCCTGAGCTGCTTTTGTCCTTCCAACCACTGTTCCTTATCACAGAGCAAAATGACTCTTTTCCCCAGCACAGCTGCAGCCCAGAAACACTGCACGTCTGCTGCGGGCTCATTTCCACGTGTCCTAGGTGCTGGCGGCTCAGACAGAGGCCACAGGGCACAGGGACCGTGGCCCTCCTCCGAGCCCCTCACCATGGCGTCGGCTCTACTCTGGTGGTCTGTACAGCAACGACAGGGTCCCACATCCGTCCAAAGTCACTTCAGCAATCACATCAGCTTGGGGTGAGTTATTGGGGATATATTATGCTAGGGCTTTGGTGGAAAGCTTTAGCACGTACTATAGTCCATGGATGGACAGCTGTGGAATTGATGCAGGTTAATCAAACTATATGTGGCTGCCACACATATTTTTTTCCCCTGGAGTGTATACCATAATGGGTCAGTATGGGTCTGTACACCTGGCTCCACTGAAGAGCAACAGAGCTGCTCACTCACCACAGCAATGCTGCTAGCACGAGCGTTGGGGTCTGTTGCCTGGCAGGACCTGCATGGTGTTCCTTTAAGCACTGGAAAATTCCCACTGGTCATGCCATGCAAAGCAAATCAAGTTTTGCATGGTCCCAAACTGAGGATAAGGCAGCACAAATTTCCAGGAGGGAACATGTTGAAGACAGCATAAATCTAGTGGCTTCCTATCAGATATGTATGCTTGCTCCTTTGAACTGACCTCATTCCAAGCTGCAAAAACCAAATGAATCTAGAAACCTGAGCTGCACATTTTTACTGACTTTCACCTCTAAAACGATGTGGTGTGACGATTCACATGTGATTTTGATACTGAATTGATAAATGGGTTCACTTTTGTTTAAAATTTAGCCTGGATTAAGCAGGTATCACAGCACTACTAATGTTCACTATTGACAATAACTTTTAAAACAGTCCTCACTGCAGCCCTGGGAGTTAGGACAACACTGTCCTGATCTGCAAATGGAAAAAGTGCAACTCGCCATTGAAGGGACTAGCCCAGAGCCCAGGGCCAGAAAGTGCCCCTGTGACATAGCCGGGGTTAGACGTCCCCAGGTGTCACCAGCTCCTCAAGAGCAAGCGATCACCGCCAAAGAGCTCTCATGGTCTCGTCTCACACCGTGCAAAAGAATTATTAGCAAGAGCTGCACAGACCTCAAGCCCTGGTAGGTACCAAGTGACCAGCATAAATGCTGTTTCCACATTGCAGGAGTCAGGAGGTAGAAGAGTTACCTCTTTTCAGCATTTTCAACACGCTGAAATCACTACATGTGCATGCAGCCCCACTGGTCAAGCACTTCTGCAGCTCATCCCCAAACACACCTATCCACACGACGCTCCCGGGACTCAGCAAAACAAAAAGCAAAGGATCGCCTGGATCCACCCCAAAATAAATGAGAATAAATCCACACCTTACATTTTGCCTTAAGCGCTACCCTGGTGCTAGCTCGACGCAGAAACCCTGACGAAGGAGCCAAACCCCTCTTGGTGCTGCAAGGCATATTGCTACACGGCGTCAGCGGCGGCTCCCAGCAGCGGCAGGTCCTGCTCCGGCCCGGATGGACACACCCCACGCCGCAGATGCGTGCGTCCCTCGCGGGCCGGCGCGGCGTGCCCCAGCCTGCCGGGCGGCGCGGCGGCGAGGGCGGCCGGCCGCGGGGGCTCGGCACGGCGGCCCGGGCTCCCCTGGCGCATCCCCTGGCGCGCGTGCCGGAGGACGCCTGACCTGGGCAGGCTCCGGGAGACCCATCCCCCCCGCCCCCCGGTGCTCAGCCCTGGCCGCCGAATTTCCCTGAAATAACGGATTTGGCGGCTGTCGCCTCTGTCCAGCTGGCTGCAGAGAGTTCAAAGCACCTGCAACTGAAGTGCCTCTACTTTCTCACCGACCGCTGCAGCACAGTGTAAAAAAAAAAAAAAATAAGTAAAAAGCAAAAACAACACGGAAGGCGGCCAGCAGACATAACACAGACTGGCTATTTCCAAACATCGCTGCAGCCCCACGCCTCCCGGCAAAGCCCTGCACGGGCACCAACTTCCATCTAATCTCCATGAGGGTTTTTCTTTTTCTTTCTTTCTTTTCCTTTTTTTTTTTTTTTTTTTTTTGTGCAATCACTTCCATAGCTCCTTCACCCGCGCCGGTGTTTGGCTTTCTGCCGTGCCTTATCTCGGGCTCCCGCCGGCTCGCGGGAGAGGGCGTCCACGACGGGCGGGGAGGATGCGTTTGCAGCCGCCGGCCGGCCGGAGGAATATCCTTCCTCCTTTCGCGGCCGCGCCGCAAACCGCCCTGCCGGCGCGGCGCGGTCGGAGGCAGCGAGGGAGGCCTGCGGCCGATAAGCGGGGAGGATGTGCCCCGCGCGGATGCCGGCCCCCGGAGGCGCTGCGGCGCCCGATAAAGCAGCCGGAGCCGCGGGATTTACCACGCGTGACCCCCTGCATCGAGGCGGGGAGGGAGGGGAAGCAACAGCGGAGGAGCTAATAAAGCGCCCTAATGCCTGGGTTAAAATGAACGGGTTTACCTGGTGGCCCCACTTCGCTCAGCCCTTGCCCCTGCACGATACGGGAAGGGTCTGCAACGCTGGCCTGAAGACCTGTCTTTTTGGGCAGCGGGTTTATTTTCTAAGTTTGGAAAGAAAATTTTAGCCTTGCAATCGCTCCGGCACACAGCCGTCTGAATAACGCCTTTGGTCTTTAAGAATGTGAATTAAGGGTACCGCGTTTTCTTTGCTTTTCAGAGCGAGTCTTGACCTTTAAACTCCGGAGCTGGATGGAGAGCAGACAAAACACTTACGGGCTCTCTCCCTTTTATCACAGCTGTCCGCACCTTGCATTCCTCGGCCCTCCTCTATCTACAGACTTTAACCCCCCGTGTTTGACAAACAGCGAGGTCTAAGGCAAGGGCAGTGATTATGCTGTCTTCTAACCGCAGGAAAAAAAGGCGCTAGGAAACGAGGAATGGCCACAGAAAACGAAC
This sequence comes from Rhea pennata, assembly GCF_028389875.1. NCBI lineage: Eukaryota > Metazoa > Chordata > Aves > Rheiformes > Rheidae > Rhea > Rhea pennata. Next base: position 8,243,459 of record NC_084665.1, read on the forward strand.
CCGACAGATACGGAGAGGTCTCTGATCTCGCCGCTGCCCAGCTGGGATAAACGCCTCGCGGCAGAGCCCGGCAAGTCCCGTGGCCGGGAGCCGGACGGGCAGCTCGTCGTGGCCGGGAGCCGGACGGGCTCCGGGAGGAGGACACGTTTAAGCTCAGGCCGTCCCATTAGCATCGTCTATAAAAACAATAATTAGCGGACACGTCACAGGCTTACGTTCTGAAAACAGGAGCCAGGACTTCGGGCTAACGTAAGTAACGTGTCGTGCCGTCCAAGTAGGACGAGCCGAGGGATTGTTTAGAAATTATTGCGGGCTGTTATGAAATCGCGCTCCTCGTTCATGTGAAAATGAGACACTGGCTGTGAAGCGAAAGCCACTCCCCCCCCCACACACACCTCCACGGGCGCTCTTCTAGCCCTGAAATTATTGTGGGGGACAAGCTGCAAGCCCCCCGAGGCGCAGCGGCCCGCGGGAAGCGGAGGGGCCCCCGAGACGGGGCTGCAGCAGCACACGCAGCGTTCGTGCTCGAGCAGCAGTCCCGGATGCTGGTGCTGGCGGAGCTCGCCGGGTGCTCGGCAGTCCGTACGTGCCCCCCTCTCTCCGGGACTCTTCTCGCCGCACGCGCCCTCGAACGCGCAGGCATCCTCGCAGCCCCGCGCGCGCAGCAGCCCCGACACCCCCTGCGAACGCGGGCTCGCCTGCCGGGCGCGGAAACCGGCCGCCGCTCCTCCCGGCACCCAGACGACCGCGGCCGGCATCCTCACATCTGCCTTCGCAGACTTCTTCATGGCCTCAATTACTTTTTTTTTTTTTTTTTTTTTTTTAAGTACATAGCACAAAAAGCCACACGCAGGCCAACTTCAGAGATATTCCCACTAGGAAAATTAAATACTCATAATGCTTTTTTAAAGTGAATTGGGCCCCTTAATTTGCATCTTATAATAAGGATGTTATCATACTGGTTTATGGCTCAGCTCTTTAGTTTCTATCTCTCAGGGGCTAGATTTCCCCTCATGAGTTCAATATATGTCTGTGAACTAATGTAATTTTTAAAACGCTTTTCTTCTGTATTAACATTACAACCTTTATGAGTTAAAGGTTTTACTTGCCAAGTATACGGTGTGTTTGCATTCAAGAGCAAGCCTAGTCAGATGTTACACTTCCAAGTGTGGCTCCTGATGGGCACGGCTGCCGCCGCTGCAGCCGGGCAGGGGAGCCCGTCATCTCGCTGGCTGGCGGACGAGAAACCTTTCTCACCTTCCTTACGACGAGCCGTAATCTCCAGCGTGCTCACTCGCTTACATTCAGATTAATTATAAAACATTGTCACTAGAATATTAAAATAATGTTTAATACACAAAAGGGAATAAGCTCTTCCAGAAAATGCATAATTTCCCAGTGACTATTCTACCGGTTGCATGCAGTCGGCTCTGCTTTCTTCCCTTCTCCCGGCCGCTCCGTACAGTGATCCTGGGAGCCGGCTTTCAGGAGCATCCCGTTTTGAAGCCTATGCGGCTTAAAAAGCCGCGCTTTTTGGCCGGGGCCGCAATCTGCTCGCCTGGAGGAGGCTGGACGAGTTAAAAGGGGGGTGGGATGGGGGTTCCCCCCCCACCCCCGTCACCCCCCCACCCTTGCAGCAAGCAGATCCGCGTGGCCGCGCTGAGAGAGGACGAGGCCCGCGCGGTAGCATAGCCGGCGGGAGAAAGGAGCAAGGACCCGACTGAATCCCAGGCAACGTTTTCCAACTTGCCCGACGAGGCCCGGGGGTGGGTGCTCAGGCGTTTCCAAACAGCCAGTCTCCTAGGCGCTCAAACACTACAAATAGGAAAGATTTTGAAAATGCTGGTCCCTGCTTCAACATACCCAGAAATCACTCGTCACTTCCACACCTCATTTTATATTTCAAGACTCTCCTTTAAATAAGCTTTTTTTCCCTCCCCTTTAATCACTACAGCTACACGAGGTGGGGGTTCCCCGACACTTCCAAATCAGAAAGCCAAACCGCAGAAAAGCGTGCCGGGGAGGGGGCTCAGGCTGCGGCGCGAGCCTGGCGCGCCGGGCCCCGCCGCCGGCTGCCCCGAGCGCCTGTTTCCCACGGCCCGAGAGCAGAGGGAGCAAAGCTGGCGTCTCGTTTTTCCCAAGCAAGCCGTCCAGGTACGAACGGGGAAGAGACGCAGCAGCAACGCCGCTGCTCGTAGCCAGCCCACGGATGTTAAAACCAATTTGCAAAGTCACCTCACCTGCATTTCGGACGAGCCCTGGATGCCCGTTGCCTGGTATGGTGGGGGGCAGAGATTTTCCATTACTTTTTTTTGTTTTTCCTTTTTTTTTTTTTTCTTTCCTGATGTACTAAGTGGCTGTGTGAATTTTTCTGTATTAAAAAGGTGCTACAACTTGCCAATCTTGGAACAACTGTTTTACTTGAACGCGCTTCTTGATAGATTAAAAGTGCATACAGAAACCAGTTGTCACCCTGGGCAGTGGGGGAGTGGGAACACCGCGAGGAGCCACAACACTGAGCTGGTAGATCATGATACGGTACAGAGATGCCTCATTCCTCCTTCCTTTTCAGCTGCACCCCCGGAGCCGTTCCCTTTCCCGACAAGCTCTCTGGTGCTGCACAAAGGCAGCAGGCAATGCGCGGGCATCGCACGCACCACACCTTGCCCAGATTCACAAGGAGTTCCCCCAAAACCATAGCTGAAAACAAAAGCGAAAAATAAAAACATGCATATCTTGAAGACATTCCTTCCTGAAACATAGAAGACGCCCTGGTGAAATACCATCCCGGGGAAACCGTGTTTCTTGACCCGCAGGCCTGCGGTGGCTTGGTTCCCACCGCAGTTTACGTTACGGAGGGACTTGGGGACGGCGGAGGAGGCTCCAGCGGGCAGCCCTGCGCTCTGCTGTCGAACCTCAGCTCCGAGCTGGGTGTTCCCCCCCGCTCATCACCATCAGCCAGGGCGAAGGCTTTGGGGGTTGCGTACCGGCGCCGGCAGCGACAGACGGCAGCAGCGCTCGACTGGCCGGCTCCGCGGCGGGAGGAAGAGCCCACGCCACCCGCCGACATGGGCTCTTTTGCGTTTTTGGAAAAGAGGGGGCCTGAGTGCGCTGTAAGAGGGGGTCAGGGACAGGGCACAGACGCTCAAACTCACATAAAAAATATAAATGAGAAGTGTTTATTTAGGGCTCATTCCTGCAGTCCCTCCCTACCCAAAGTTTCCCAAGTTTCTACAGGCACAGCTATCTAAAAAGTCTCACCTGGGACCCCTCTAGGCTCTGACAGCTTGGCCACTGATAGCTCAAAAAGTCAGTTCACAACTCAGTTTTCAGCTACCTGCAGATAAGCTTCACCGGAGACCCTTGGCCACGAATACCCCTGCCAAGGCAGTCGTTCCGGGCAGGGTAGAGACTGAGAGGAATCTGCCCACCGCCGCCAAAAGGGTTAATAGCTTGGTGGACGTCCTGCGTGCGTGCTTACCGCCTGGCACATCTTTCTCTCACCACTGGAAAATGTTAAAGCACCAGTAATTTACTGGTTTAGGTCTTACAGCTTCTAGCCGCAGGCTCTTTGATGTGTTGGTTTGAACAACACATCCATCAAGTTCTGAGGATCTTCTGCCAGATCGCATGAGCGACCTGGCACGAGGCCACCTCTCGCTGGCAGAAGGTCTCCCCCCATCACCTGATAGCCCCGCGAGGCTCGGAGACGGTCTCACTGATGTCTCCAAACTTCCCCATCAAGAAAGCTCACTTTGCCTGGGCATTTTGGGAGATTAAATTTGATAACAACTGTGTTGGGGGAAGAGAAAAAGTCCAGAAGTATTGCCTTTTCCGTTCTGTTTAAGAAGTTTCAAGATGCTGTAAAATGCCACAATAACTTGAAAGGCAGTAGCCTCATTTTATTAATAGCAAGTATTTATTAGCCTCCTTCATTTACAGTATGTTTCTAAAAGTCATCAGTCCATCACATTCTTCAGCACTGGGGCTGAGTTGTTTTTCTTGGTCAACACAATATGGAATATAGATTTGAATATTAGAAGCCAAATACAACCTTCATTTTGCATGCACATATCCCGTTAGTGGGAGGCCCATAAATGAATCCTGTATAGCCCTTAGACACATGCATTTGCAGACATTTGGGGAGAGGTGGGAGCTTCTATACATTGCCACTGGAAACCTGGAGCGTAATGGAAATCACCACAGAAGAGCCATCAGGACTAAAGCAAACTCAGAAAGTGTCACAGTGCACACACCTCAATCACTAAAAAGGCTGAAGTCCACCTAGTGATTTTGCTTCTAGGTTTTGACACAAAAAGCTGTCCCTCCAATCTGTCCATCCGTCTGCCCATCCATCTAATTGTGGTACTCAACTGATACGTACATGGCAAACAGCCCAGGCACGCTGTGCCCGATCAGAAGTTGTCCGATTCCTCCACCCGTCCGTTCTTACCACTGTTACCAGATTTCCCCTTTTTCACTCTAACCATGAGGTTTTTGTCTACCCAGCTGTCTCTCCATGCAGCCTTTGCCCATTACCATGGCATGTGAGTGCCTACACGCTGGAATTACAACAGAGCCAGTATTTCCAGGAGATCACATAGTGCTCATTATGGGAGGCCAGACGAAATTAAATTGGGGCCCACTGGTTCTACCATCTGAACTTCATCACCGCTAAAGACGCAATAAAAGTAATAGCAACAACGAACAAGCCTCTACCAGATGTGTAACTCTATCCAGTGAGATTAAGGAATAAGGGCCATATTTTTGTTTTTCTGGGTTTCCTTTTTTTTTTTTTTTTTGGGTGTAACTCTGGCTTTCCTTGGGAATTATTGGTTATTTTGACCCCTGTAGAAGATGAGTGTTAAAGGGAGACTTCGGGTAGGGGAGGAGGTTGAGGATTTGGGCAAGATGGAGGGGCAACAAGGTTTTATTGACCTGGAAACTGGAAGCCGGTATAATATAGCACCGAATGATAGTACATTAGTCTAATTATGCTTGCAATCTGAGAAAACTGGGGGGGGGGGGGGGCAAAGAATAAAAAAGGAAGCAAATGAGCTCCCATCCTTGGTCGGGGGATTGTTTGCCTTACTCCTTGATAATCACTCATAGCAGGATCATTTGAAATATCACACCAACTCAGCATCAGGTCGGGCAGTCTTGAAAAGCAAATTATGTCCAGCAGAGAGCCCATTATGTCTCGTCACACTTGTCCCACCTGACTCAGCTCCCCTCATCGTCCCTGCGGCCCCAGAGAACGGGAGCACTTCTGCGTCTAACGACAGCAAAAGGCCACGCCGAGCGTCTACTCCAGAAGTTACCGCCAGTCGTGGTGCCGAAGGTCCTGGTGAGCAGATGGAGGGTGAGCCCACACACGTGTGTCGCTGGCTTCTCAACAGCCCACGGACACGCACGCCAAAGGACGTCGAATGCGTTTGCTCGGACGCAGAAGTACTGGATAAACGACGTATTTGGTGGAATCATCTCTAGAAGCCAAAGAAGAGTCTCCTTTTGGTTCTCCTTCCCGTGAAGTTAATAGCTACTGTGCCACCGCTGAACACAGAGCTGACCACTCGCTGTGACCCCATCCCAGGACCGCTGCTGGCTATGCGGGCGCTTAGCAGGGCGCCACAAAGCTGGAAATGCAGACAAATGTGGGGTTTCGGGAGCGTTTGCTTCCTAAAAATCACGTTCACAGATTTTTAGATCAGTTTTTAAGATCTATTTAGGTCATTTCAGAGAAACAGTGCTTAAGAAGTGGCCTATTTTACATGCTTGCTTCTCTCTTTTAACGCTGCACCAGCATATAACCTAAATGCTTCTTGAATCCAAAATAAATACTACTTTGAAAGCAAAATTTAAGTGACTTCACAAAAAGAGTTAACTGCTGCATTTCAGTATCATGAAAATGTGCTTAAAAATAAAATACAGCACAAATGAAATGCTTTCACATTTGAAAGCAGCTTTTCAAACCAAAAATCAAAGCTAATCTGTATGATTTCCAGGTATCTTGCTCATTTTAGTCCATTGGATGGGGAACCAAAAAGAGCTTTTCTTTGGGATCTTAGAAATACCCCAAACTTTTTTTTTTTTAAATATAGACAAACTATTTTTAGCATTTAAAGTCTTTTGATAGAAGGTAATGTGTCTACTTAAACATTGCAAATATGCTTAAATACAAAATACTTTAAGATAACGTCTCGTTAATTTGCTGCTCAGGACCTGAGTTCGAGCTTTTGTGTTTCCACAGCAATAACCACTTGTGCCATACATTTTGCATTCTTGCCATGTGCTTTTTTATTGCCCCTCTTGTAAAGAAAACAGAACAACTTTGAGCTTTGAGGCTAACAGTTTTCCAGCCCCAACCCCGCACGTGGGAAACCCTCGGCCCCTGCTGACGGGCAGCCACTCGCTAAGCCACCGCAACGCGACCGCTCGCGATCCTCCGCGCGCCCAGGTCCCGCGCGGGGTGGTGGGCGGCGAAGCGCGGCGGCCCAGCTCCGGCCTAAACGAAAAAGCGTCGCCGCGAGACCCCCGCGGCCCCGGCGCCGCCGGCGGGACCGCTCTCCCCGCGGCGCGCGCGAGCCCCCGCTCGAGTCGCCGCGCTAACCCGTGGCGCTCAGGGCCGTCGCTGCACGCATCCGTAATTTTAAGGCAACACGTAAATTCCTTACGTGTTTTTAAATCCTAAGAGTTGTTGCGTTCTTTTTCTAAAGGCCTGTATTAAAAAATACACCTTTTAAAGACCATGCTTTAAAAGTCACTTTCCCTTGAACGCTTCAGAAAAGGAGAGTATAATCTTCCCCCCCTGTGCTTCATGGAGCAGGCTCAGCATCCTGCTACTTGCAAAATGCTTTTAGTTGTCAATGTTTTATTATTTTCCACTCTTCCTGGGAAAAACACCTGCTTTGCACTGGCTTCTGTGGCTGAAGGAAATTGCTGGGCCACAAATTTTAGCTGCTCCTGCAGAAATTCACTTTGGAGAAAGCAGGCTGCACTGGCTTTATCCCACCGGGTCAGAGCATGAAAAGTGTGACCTGCTGTTTCAGCAATGCCATGAAGCAATCTATGCACTGAGTTTTGTCTGCACTTCACAAGTCAAATGGAAGTCTAAGGACAACACACGAATTGGTCAACACGTCAAAGAATCTCAGTAAAACAGATGAGCAGCCGTCGTTTATTTTAATCCTTAGAGGTGCTCAGCAAATATGTGCCAGGAGATCCCTATTTTGTAATTTAGAGATGAGACCAGAGCACCCTAACTTTGCGGTTGATAAAATGAGTCCCATTAGCCACCGCCTGACCCAGCTGTCTGGCGTGGAGATCTCCTGGAGCAGGAGTGGGAGATGCTGGCAGCTAATGGGAGCTGCTAACTCCTTGCCCCACGGTGTGTTTGCAATCAATAGGATGCAGTAACAGGATTCGTGGTTTCAGGGCTCAGAAAAATCTGTGTGAGTAGACACAGAGGTGGAATATGAAGAACCTTCTAAAAAGTTCTCCTAACGCACAAGATGAGGGAGGTCTCTGCTGCCCTCCCGGGTGGGGAGTCTGTAGGAGTTTTGATGCCGGGCTTGTCTCCCAGACCGAAGCTGGCCCAGAGGGGCCTCTTTGGAGCTGCTGCTCCGCAGGTTCCTTCCTTGGATCTCTGGCCTGGCCCAGGGACAGCACCAGACCTGAGCCTGAGCAGAGCTGGGAGCAGAGGACTGATCTAGGATGTGTTTGGGACAACTCAGCACCATACTGGCGGGTGGCGAGGGGGAAGGGGGGGGTCTTCTACCCACAGCAAACACAGAGGCACCTGCAGCACTTGAGAGTGCGTGGTGGCCCGGCCACCCTCCTGGACTTCACAGCACGAACCGTAAGAGAGCGGCTAACAGGGATTACTGGCTGTCAAAGCCCAAAACACCATGCTAGACGTAATAGCTCTCTTTGGGTCAATCCTCATCTATGCACCGAGTCTCCAGGCGGCCGCCTGGCTTCTGGCTTGTGTGCAGAGGTGCTTCTACCTCCTGACTGCTCGTCTCAGCCCCTTGGCAAAGTTTTAACTACAAAAGTGACGGTGCTTGTGCTATGCCCCGAACAAAATGAGAACTGCAATCTTTTTTAAAAAAAGAATCACCACTACCTATAAAAAAGGCAACGTCATTTTTATCTACAGCCATTTCATGAGTAAAGAATCATCCTGGCCGGCTGTCTCATTCAGAATTTTTAAAAAGACATAAATAATAAAAAAAGGAAGTTATAATTAACACATACAAATAAATAACTCAGGTCCCCTGACCTGAGACTCTTGCATGTCCCATTGCAACCTGGTATGGACGTCCTGGCAGTTTTACATGACAGCGCAATGATTCCACTCGCTATGCAGTTATTTCGCTTAACCAAATAAGGTCCATTCCTGCTATCCAGCACAGTCATTAGTAGCTACAGCCTATAAATCCCATCTGAGACAGCACAAAAGCATGTACTTAACCCATCTTCTGTTCAGCAAAGCACTTGGGCCCTAAACCAGCAAAATCCTTGGGCGTGTACTTAGCTCCAAGCAAGGGACAAGTCTCATCGGCAAGCATAAAAGCTATGCAAGCACTTCAGTGCTCTGCGAAAGACCATGGGATGTAAACATGTGCTTCACAACACAGAGAGCCACTCTGCTCCTGCCACAGGCTGGGGGAAGGGGTCGCTCCTCCCGGCACTGACAACATCTCTGCAGCAAAGCCACGGTCCCTCCTGAGAGCCGCTGGTCAGTTTTGGTGTTGTTTTAGCAAACAATGACAAATTAAAGTTACAGATCCCACAAACCCCCAAAGTACATATTCGAGCAGCAGAAATGTAATACAACGGTTGGCATTAGTCAATAGGATGCAGGTGCCGACGGAGAGTTAGGAGACCCCCCGTCAGCACGAACGAACACCGACACTAGTCCTACACCGCTTGGGGTACCACAGCCACAAACAACCCTGCCACCGGGTCTGGCTCTCTAGGAAACGTCTGCAGATGTGCAGCCCCTCACATGGCTATGAGCTCTGGCTTTTTCTTTTTTAAACTCAGCACTTCATTTTCTGCAGATGATATGGTAATACAAAGTCATACCAGCTGCCTGGCCCTTGTTAGCATTAAAAATTAAAGAAAGAGCAAACAAAACCTAAAGCTCCAACATTTATTATGTCGATTTCCCACCCACCACAGACCTACACTGCATTTTGTTTTATTTTTAATTTGTAACATTAGATGCACCTTCTAAGAAATGGCACGTAACGGAGATAAACAACAGGCTGGGTTCTCCACACGGTATCAACACGTGAGCACGACAGTCTTTTCCAAAGGGAAAGGAGCCAGTCAAAGCCACTGATAAGCCCTTGACAGTGGGTGGGTGCTTTTGCTTTTTGTGGGGGTTTTTCTTTTTTTAAAAAAAAGAAACCAAAAAAAAAAAGAAAGAAAAAACGAAGTGTTGTACTCTATTACAAAATATAAATACGATAGTCTTGCAGGCGGAAGGAGCCTGGAGAACGCTGCCTTCGGATGGTGACTTCTCAAGCTAGCGTCAGAAAGCGCGTCGAGCTAGCAGGGAAACGGGCCACCTCGGGATGCCACGACCACGACCGCCGCTGCCCCGGGCTTCACGTCCGCTCAGAATTTAAGTGCTCTCGAACTTCCATCCGAAAACTGCCAGACGTCCGGGGCTCCCTGGGCACTGCGCCAGCTGGGGGGGTACGTCGCACCTACAGAGAGGATGGGGACAGAGGAGAAAACAGCTGTGACACGGCCCACAGTGCGAGTTACGTTTTTTTTTTTTTTTCTTTTTGGTCTTTTTTTTTTTTTTTTTAGCAAGTATGACATCGAGCTGTCGCACGGGGGTATAACCCGACAGACACTCCACCGCCACCACCCCACCGCCACCTTCCTCGTCTCGGGCCACTCTGCGTCCACCCTGCGCGCGCCGGCCTCGCCGGGGGCCTCCCGAGGCCCGCGGGGCCGCGAGCCTCCCGCTCCCGAGCCGCCGGGCCCTGCCTTGCCCTGCCCTGGCCCCTCCCGGCCCCGTCGAAAACGGCCGCCAAATTGCGTACGCCTGGGTCGGCGAGACAGCGGCTCCCCGGCGAATCCGGCCAAGAGCCTGCCGGGCAACGGCGCTCTCCTACTCAACAGCACAGTTTTCCCACACATTCACTGAAAATGGTTTTCAACCTTCATGGGGGGGGGGGAAACAAAACGGAATGAGAGAGCACTAAAATAACAGCCGGTGTCCTTTTTTCCTTCTCGTACAAACTCTGCACTTAGATAAACCCTGCGACTGCATCTCATCAGATATGCCAAAGCCTCCTGAATGTCAAGCAAAGACATGGTATCCCTTATTCCTGTGTTTATCTCCGCTTTGGAAAACATCATAAATATGAAACATCTGTAGCCTAAATTCTTGATATTGTTTCAGTGTCTTCATTATATAAATCATTCAGTTTGGAGGATATTAAACACTAACGGCAAGGGGGTCCGCGCCGTAAAAATGTGTTCCTCCTCTAACGCGGACTGGTTTGGAAATTTTAACAATAGAGATACTATTACCCAAATATTTTTCTTATTTATAGAGAACATCTTTTCACATAGAGATAAATATAAAAGTTTCTTGGGACAGCAGGTCACGCTTGCAGGGGACGTTACAGCAGCTTAAGAGCACATTCTGGGTGCCACATAAATCTGCTCCTCAACTCCAACAAACTTGAGCCGGCCTCAATGGTTCGCGGCTTTATAGCAGCATTAATTCATCGCACGGTTAGAAAATGTCACATTTGGTATCACGATTTTTGCTCCAGTGTTCTGGCTACCACATGTTGTCATTTTAAAGTTATGTTCTTGTTGACTGGTTTTGAAGCTCCCGTTCCTTAGACAACATCGTACGTGTCTCTAACAGGAGGGCTCCTCCACCCCACAGCGCAAGCGCTGGGTCTGCAGTCGCCCAGCGAAGTGCTGCCCACTGCACCTATCTAGCTTTCCGAAATGTAAACACAGATCAAATGCATTACCGCACGATTTTAAAAAATAAAATCTTTGTATGCATCTCACTTTTTACTATTTTAGTGGTGTGCGCAGCACTGATCTGCCTGGACCGATGGCTACGTAAAGACAGAAAACTATTTCTCTGTAAAACATAGTAAGAGGAAACATACTGCAGATACGATTAGCACACCACAGCTCCGCACCACCGCGCAAGCCTGAGTCACTACGCTTCCTCCACAGACAGACCCGCTCAAGCAAAGACCTGCGTACGAAGACCCCGCTGCCGTACCAACAACCAGCGAGAAAGCGGCAAGGGCGAGCGAGGCCGAACCCTTTACGGACATTTAACAACGGCAACGGACCGAAAGCCACGCTGCGAAGGCGCCCGCGGGGCGCTGCGGGATCTCCTGCCCGGTGCCGGCACCTCGGGTCCAGGCACCCGGCCGCAGCGCCGAGACGGAGAGGCGGCGGCGGCGCCGCGCCGGGCTTGGGCACCCGGCTGCACCGCGCCGGAGCGGCTCGAGGCCGGGCGAGGGCTCGCTCCGCTTGGCAC